>NC_092394.1:58930575-59006244 GCF_030028105.1 Mobula birostris
GGATGAGGATGATAGGAGTTGGATGAGGATGACTGGGCATGGATGAGGATGATAGGGCGTGGATCAGGATGATAGGGGTGGATGAGGATGATAGGGCGTGGATGAGGATGATAGGGGGTGAATGAGGATGGCAGGGTGTGGATGAGGATGATATGGCGTGGATGAGGATGATAGGGGATGGATGAGGATAATAGGGCGTGGATGAGGATAATACGGGGAGGATGAGGATGATAGGGGGAGAATGAGGATGACAGGGCGTGGATGAGGATGATAGGGCGTGGATGAGGATGATAGGAGTTGGATGAGGATGACAGGGCATGGATGAGGATGATAGGGCGTGGATGAGGATGATAAGGAGTAGATGAGTATGATAGGGCATGCATGAAGATGATAGGGCGTGGATGAGGATGATAGGGGTTGATGAAGATGACAGGGCATGGATGAGGATGATAGGGCGTGGATGCGGATGATAGGGCATGGATGAAGATGACAGGGGTTGGATGAGGATGACAGGGGGCGTATAAGGATGATAGGGCATGGATGAGGATGACAGGGGGTGGGTGAGGATGATAAGGGGTGGATGAAGATGATAGGGCGTGGATGAGGATGATAGGGGTTGATGAGGATGACAGGGCATGGATGAGGATGACAGGGCGTGGATGAGGATGATAGGGGTGGCTGAGGATGATAGGGCGTGGATGAGGATGGTAGGGCATGGATGAGGATGATAGGGCGTGGATGAGTATGATGGGGGTTGATGAGGATAATAAGGCGTGGATGAGGATGATAGGTGATGGATGAGGATGATAGGGCGTGGATGAGGATGATAGGGCGTGGATGAGGATGATATGGAGTGGATGAGGATGATAGGCCGTGGATGAGGATCATAGGGGTTGGATGAGGATGATAAGGGGTGGATGAGAATGATAGGGCATGCATGAGGATGATAGGGCGTGGATGAGGTTGATAGGGGGTGGATGAGGATGATAGGGCGTGGATGAGGATGACATGTCGTGGATGAGGATGATAGGGCGTGGATGAGGATGATAGGGGTGAATGAGGTTGATAGGACGTGGATGAGGGTGATAGGGGGTGGATGAGAATGATAGGGCGTGGATGAGGATGACAGGTCGTGAATGAGGATGATAGGGCGTGGATGAGGATGATAGGGGTGGATGAGGTTGATAGGACGTGGATGAGGGTGATAGGGGGTGGATGAAGATGATAGGGGGTATGAAGTTGATAGGGGAATGGATGTGGATAATAGGGGATGGATGAGGATGATTGGGGATGGATGAGGATGACAGGGCGTGGCTGAGGATGATAGGGCGTAGATGAGGATGATAGGGGGTGAATGAGGATGACAGGGCGTGGATGAGGATGATAGGAAGTGGATGAGGATGATAGGGGTGGATGAGGATGATAGGACGTGGATCAGGATGATAGGGCGTGGATGAGGATGATGAGGGTGGATGAGGATGATCGCGGTGGATGAGGATGATAGGGCGTGGATGAGGATGATACGCGTGGATGAGGATGATAGGGTGTGGATGAGGATGATAGGGGTGGATGAGGATTATAGGGCATGGATGTGGATGATAGGGGATTGATGAGGATGATAGAGCGTGGATGAGGATGATAGGGGGTGGATGAGGATGATAGGGGGTTGATCAGGATGACAGGGCGTGGATGTGGATGATAGGACTGTATGCGGATGATAGGGGATGGATGAGGATGATAGGGCGTGGATGAGGATGATAGGGCGTGGATGAGGATGATAGGGGGTGGATGAGGATGACAGGGCATGGATGAGGATGATAGGGGAATGCATGAGGATGATAGGGATGGATGAGGATGACAGAGCGTGGATGAGGATGATAGGGCGTAGATGAGGATGATAGGGTGTGGATGAGGTCGACAGGGCGTGGATGAGGATGATAGGGGGTGGATGAGGATGACAGGGGTGGATGAGGATGATAGGACGTGGATGAGGATGATAGGGAGTGGATGAGGATGATAGGGCGTGGATGAGGATGATGGGGGTGGATGAGGATGACAGGGCACGGATGAAGATGACAGGGCGTGGATGAGGATGATAAGGGGTGGAAGAGGATGATAGGGCGTGGATGTGGATGATAGGGGGTGGATGAGGATGACAGGGCGTGGATGAGGATGATAGGGCGTTGATGAGTATGATAGGGGGTGGATGAGGATGATAGGGCGTGGATGAGGGTGACGGGGTGGATGAGGATGATAGGGGGTGGATGAGGATGATGAGACGTGGATGAGGATAATAGGGCGTGGATGAAGATGATAGGGGGTGGATGAGGATGATAGGGGATGGATGAGGATGATAGGGTGTGGATGAGGATGATAGGGCGTGGATGAGGATGATAGGGGGTGGATGAGGATGATAGGGCGTGGATGAGGATGACAGGGGCTGGATGAGGATGACAGGGCGTGGATGAGGATGATAAGTGGTGGATGAGGATGATAGGGCGTGGATGAGGATGATAGTGGGTGGATGAGGATGATAGGGCGTGAATGAGGATGATAGGGGTTGGATGAGGATGATAGGGCGTTGATGAGGATGATAGGGGGTGGATGAAGATGATAGGGGGTGGATGAGGATGATACGGCGTGGATGAGGATGATGTGGGATGGATGAGGATGATAGGGTGTGGATGAGGATGATAGGGCGTGGATGAGGATGATAGAGGGTGGATGAGGATGATAGGGCGTGGATGAGGATGACAGGGGTTGGATGAGAATGATAGGGGTGGATGAGGATAATAAGGCGTGGATGAGGATGATAGGGCGTGGATGAGGATGATAGGGGGTGGATGAGGATGATAGGGGTGGCTGAGGATGACAGCTCGTGGATGAGGATGATAGGGCGTGCATGAGGATGATAGGGGGTGGATGAGGATGACAGGGCGTGGATTAGGATGATAGGGCGTGGATGAGGATGATAGGGCATTGATGAAGATGACAGGGGATGGATGAGGATGGCAGGGTGTGTATAAGGATGATAGGGCATGGATGAGGATGACAGAGGGTGGGTGAGGATGATAGGTTGTGGATGAAGATGATAGGGCGTGGATGAGGATGATAGGGGGTGAATGAGGATGACAGGGCGTGAATGAGTATGATAGGGTGTGGATGAGAATGATAGGGGTTGGCTGAGGATGACAGCTCGTAGATGAGGATGATAAGGCGTGGATGAGGATGATAGGGGCTGGATGAGGATGACAGGGCGTGGATGAGCATGATAGGGCGTGGATGCGGATGATAGGGCATGGATGAAGATGACCGGGGTTGGATGAGGATGACAGGGGGCGTATGAGGATGATAGGGCATGGATGAGGATGACAGGGGGTGGGTGAGGATGATAAGGGGTGGATGAAGATGATAGGGTGTGGATGAGGATGATAGGGGTTGATGAGGATGACAGGGCATGGATGAGGATGACAGGGCGTGGATTAGGATGATAGGGGTGGCTGAGGATGATAGGGCGTGGATGAGGATGATAGGGCATGGATGAGGATGATAGGGCGTGGATGAGTATGATGGGGGTGGATGAGGATAATAAGGCGTGGATGAGGATGATAGGTGATGGATGAGGATGATAGGGCGTGGATGAGGATGATAGGGCGTGGATGAGGATGATATGGGGTGGATGAGGGTGATAGGCCGTGGATGAGGATCATAGGGGTTGGATGAGGATGATAAGGGGTGGATGAGGATGATAGGGCATGCATGAGGATGATAGGGCGTGGATGAGGTTGATAGGGGGTGCATGAGGATGATAGGGCGTGGATGAGGATGACAGGTCGTGAATGAGGATGATAGGGCGTGGATGAGGATGATAGGGGTGGATGAGGTTGATAGGACGTGGATGAGGGTGATAGGGGGTGGATGAAGATGATAGGGGGTATGAAGATGATAGGGGAATGGATGTGGATAATAGGGGATGGATGAGGATGATTGGGGATGGATGAGGATGACAGGGCGTGGCTGAGGATGATAGGGCGTAGATGAGGATGATAGGGGGTGAATGAGGATGACAGGGCGTGGATGAGGATGATAGGAAGTGGATGAGGATGATAGGGGTGGATGAGGATGATAGGACGTGGATCAGGATGATAGGGCGTGGATGAGGATGATGAGGGTGGATGAGGATGATCGCGGTGGATGAGGATGATAGGGCGTGGATGAGGATGATACGCGTGGATGAGGATGATAGGGTGTGGATGAGGATGATAGGGGTGGATGAGGATTATAGGGCATGGATGTGGATGATAGGGGATTGATGAGGATGATAGAGCGTGGATGAGGATGATAGGGGGTGGATGAGGATGATAGGGGGTTGATCAGGATGACAGGGCGTGGATGTGGATGATAGGACTGTATGCGGATGATAGGGGATGGATGAGGATGATAGGGCGTGGATGAGGATGATAGGGCGTGGATGAGGATGATAGGGGGTGGATGAGGATGACAGGGCATGGATGAGGATGATAGGGGAATGCATGAGGATGATAGGGATGGATGAGGATGACAGAGCGTGGATGAGGATGATAGGGCGTAGATGAGGATGATAGGGTGTGGATGAGGTCGACAGGGCGTGGATGAGGATGATAGGGGGTGGATGAGGATGACAGGGGTGGATGAGGATGATAGGACGTGGATGAGGATGATAGGGAGTGGATGAGGATGATAGGGCGTGGATGAGGATGATGGGGGTGGATGAGGATGACAGGGCACGGATGAAGATGACAGGGCGTGGATGAGGATGATAAGGGGTGGAAGAGGATGATAGGGCGTGGATGTGGATGATAGGGGGTGGATGAGGATGACAGGGCGTGGATGAGGATGATAGGGCGTTGATGAGTATGATAGGGGGTGGATGAGGATGATAGGGCGTGGATGAGGGTGACGGGGTGGATGAGGATGATAGGGGGTGGATGAGGATGATGAGACGTGGATGAGGATAATAGGGCGTGGATGAAGATGATAGGGGGTGGATGAGGATGATAGGGCGTGGATGAGGATGATAGGGGATGGATGAGGATGATAGGGTGTGGATGAGGATGATAGGGCGTGGATGAGGATGATAGGGGGTGGATGAGGATGATAGGGCGTGGATGAGGATGACAGGGGCTGGATGAGGATGACAGGGCGTGGATGAGGATGATAAGTGGTGGATGAGGATGATAGGGCGTGGATGAGGATGACAGGGGCTGGATGAGGATGACAGGGCGTGGATGAGGATGATAAGTGGTGGATGAGGATGATAGGGCGTGGATGAGGATGATAGTGGGTGGATGAGGATGATAGGGCGTGAATGAGGATGATAGGTGTTGGATGAGGATGATAGGGCGTTGATGAGGATGATAGGGGGTGGATGAGGATGATACGGCGTGGATGAGGATGATGTGGGATGGATGAGGATGATAGGGTGTGGATGAGGATGATAGGGCGTGGATGAGGATGATAGGGGGTGGATGATGATGATAGGGCGTGGATGAGGATGACAGGGTGTGGATGAGAATGATAGGGTGTGGATGAGGATGATAGGGTGTGGATGAGGATGATAAGGCGTGGATGAGGATGATAGGGCGTGGATGAGGATGATAGGGGGTGGATGAGGATGATGGGGTGGCTGAGGATGACAGCTCGTGGATGACGATGATAGGGCGTGGATGAGGATGATAGGGGGTATGAAGATGAAAGGGGAATGGATGTGGATAATAGGGGATGGATGAGGATGATAGGGGGTGGATGAGGATGACAGGGCGTGGGTGAGGATGATAGGGGGTGGATGAGGATGATAGGGCGTGGATGAGGATGATAGGGGATGGATGAGGATGATAGGGTGTGGATGAGAATGATAGGGCGTGGATGAGGATGATAGGGGGTGGATGAGGATGATAGGGTTGGCTGAGGATGACAGCTCGTGGATGAGGATGATAGGGCATGCATGAGGATGATAGGGGTTGGATGAGGATGACAGGGCGTGGATGAGGATGATAGGGGGTGGATGAGGATGACAGGGCGTGGATGAGGATGATAGGGCCTGGATGAGGATGATAGGGCATGGATGAGGATGACAGGGGGTGGGTGAGGATGATAGGGGGTGGATGAAGATGATAGGGCGTGGATGAGGATGATAGGGGGTGAATGAGGATGACAGGGCGTGGATGAGGATGATAGAGCGTGGATGAGGATGATACGGTGTGGCTGAGGATGATAGGGGATGGATGAGGATGATAGGGCGTAGATGCAGATGATAGGGGGTGGATGAGGATGATAGGGCGTGGATGAGGATGATTCGGGTGGATGAGGATGATAGGGCGTGGATGAGGATGATAGGGCGTGGATGAGTATAATGGGGGTGGATGAGGATGATAAGGCGTGGATGAGGATGATAGGGGATGGATGAGGATGACAGGGTGTGGATCAGAATGATGGGGCGTGGATGAGGATGATAGGGCATGGATGTCGTTGATAGGGGATGGATGAGGATGATAGGGCGTGGATGAGGATGACAGGGGGTGGATGAGGATGACAGGGCGTGGATGAGGATGATAGGTGGTGGATGAGGATGTTAGGGCGTGGATGAGGATAATAGGGTTTGGATGAGGATGATAGGGCGTGGATGAGGAAGATAGGGGGTGGATGAGGATGAGGAGGATAGGGCGTGGATGAGGTTGATAGGGCATGGATGCAAATGACAGGGGGTGGATGAGGATGACAGGTGGTGGGTGAGGATGATAGGGGTTGGATGAAGATGATAGGGCGTGGATGAGGATGATACAGGCTGGGGATGAGGATGATAGGGTGTGGATGAGGATGATAGCCATGGATGAGGATGACAGGGCGTGTATCAGGATTATAGTGGGAGGACGAGGTTGATAGGGCATGGATGAGGATGATAGACGGGGATGAGGATGATAGGGCGTGGATGAGGATGACAGGGGGTGGATGAGGATGATAGCGGGTGGATGAGGATGATAGGGCGTGGGTGAGGATGATAGGGGTGGATGAGGATGATAGGGCGTGGATGAGGATGATAGGGGATGGATGAGGATGATAGGGCGTGGATGAGGATGATAGTGGGTGGATGACGATGATAGGACGTGGATGAGGATGATAGGGCGTGAATGAAGATGATCGGGGGTGAATGAGGATGATAAGGCGTGGATGAGGATGACAGTGGGTGGATGAGGATGATAGTGGGTGGATGAGGATGATAAGGCGTCGCTGAGGATGATATGGCATGGTTGAGGTTGATAGGGGAGAATAAGGATAATAGGGGGTGAATGAGGATAACAGGGCATGAATGGGGATGATAGGGCGTGGATGAGGATGATAGGGCGTGGATGAGGATGACAGGGCATGGATGAGGATGATAGGGCGTGGATGAGGATGATAAGGGGTGGAAGAGGATGATAGGGCGTGCATGTGGATGATAGGGGATGGAAGAGGATGATAGGGCGTGGATGTGGATGATAGGGGGTGGATGAGGATGACAGGGCGTGGATGAGGATGATAGGGCGTTGATGAGTATGATAGGGGGTGGATGAGGATGATAGGGCGTGGATGAGGGTGACGGGGTGGATGAGGATGATAGGGTGTGGATGAGGATGATGAGACGTGGATGAGGATAATAGGGCGTGGATGAAGATGATAGGGTGTGGATGAGGATGATAGGGCGTGAATGAGGATGATAGGGGGTGGATGAGGATGATAGGGCGTGGATGAGGATGACAGGGGCTGGATGAGGATGATAGGGGGTGGATGAGGATAATAAGGCGTGGATGAGGATGATAGGACGTAGATGAAGATGATAGGGGGTGGATGAGGATGATAGGGTTGGCTGAGGATGACAGCTCGTGGATGAGGATGATAGGGCGTGCATGAGGATGATAGGGGTTGGATGAGGATGACAGGGCGTGGATGAGGATGATAGGGCGTGGATGAGGATGATAGGGCATGGATGAAGATGACAGGGGATGGATGAGGATGGCAGGGGGTGTATAAGGATGATAGGGGATGGATGAGGATGAGAGGGCGTGGATGCGGATGATAGGAGTTGGATGAGGATGATAGGGCGTGGATGAGGATGACAGGGGTGGATGAGGATGATAGGGCGTGGATGAGGATGATAGGGCATGGATGAGGATGATAGGGCGTGGATCAGTATGATGGGGGTGGATGACGATGAAAAGGCGTGGATGAGGATGATAGGTGATGGATGAGGATGATAGGGCGTGGATGAGGATGATAGGGCGTGGATGAGGATGATAGGGCGTGGATGAGGATGATAGGTGATGGATGAGGATGATAAGGAGTAGATGAGGATGATAGGGCATGGATGAAGATGATAGGGCGTGGATGAGGATGATAGGGGTTGATGAAGATGACAGGGCATGGATGAGGATGACAGGGCGTGGATGAGTACGATAAGGGGTGGATGAGGATGATAGGGCGTGTTTGTGGATGATAGGGTATGGATGAGGATGATAGGGCGTGGATGAGGATGATAGGGTGTGGATGAGGATGATAGGGCGTGGATGAGGATGATAGGGCGTGGATGAGGATGATAGGGGTGGATGAGGATGATAGGGGATGGATGAGGATGATAGGGGGTGGATGAGTCTGATAGGGCGTGGATGAGGATGACAGAGGGTGGATGAGGATGATAAGGGGTGGATGAGGATGATAAGGCGTGGATGAGGATGATAGGACGTGGATGAGGATGATAGGGGGTGGATGAGGATGATAGGGGTGGCTGAGGATTACAGTTCGTGGATGACGATGATAGGGCGTGGATGAGGATGATAGGGGGTGGATGAGGATGACAGGGCGTGGATGAGGATGATAGGGCGTGGATGAGGATGATAGGGCATGGATGAGGATGACAGGGGGTGGATGAGGATGATAGGGGTTGGATGAAGATGATAGGGCGTGGATGAGGATGATACGGGCTGGGTTGAGGATGATAGGGTGTGGATGAGGATGATAGGGCGTGGATGAGGATTATAGTGGGTGGATCAGGTTGATAGGGCGTGGATGAGGATGATAGAGGGGGATGAGGATGATAGGGCGTGGATGAGGATGACAGGGGTGGATGAGGATGATAGGGGGTGGATGAGGATGATAGGGCGTGGATGAGGATGATAGGGGTGGATGAGGATGATAGGGGTGGATGAGGATGATAGGCGTGGAATAGGATGATAGGGGGTGGATGAGGATGATAGGGCGTGGATGAGTATGATAGGGCATGGATGAGGATGATAGGGCGTGGATGAGGATGATAGGGGTGAATGAGGTTGATAAGGCGTGGATGAGGATGACAGTGGGTGGATGAGGATGATAGTGGGTGGATGAGGATGATAAGACGTGGATGAGGATGATAGGGCATGGTTGAAGATGATAGAGCATGGATGACAATGATAGGGGAGGATAAGGATAATAGGGGGTGGATGAGGATCATAGGGGGTGGATGAGGATGATAGGGCGTGGATCAGGATGATAGGGGTGGATGAGGATGATAGGGCGTGGATGAGGATGATAGGGGGTGAATGAGGATGGCAGGGTGTGGATGAGGATGATATGGCGTGGATGAGGATGATAGGGGATGGATGAGGATAATAGGGCGTGGATGAGGATAATACGGGGAGGATGAGGATGATAGGGGGAGAATGAGGATGACAGGGCGTGGATGAGGATGATAGGGCGTGGATGAGGATGATAGGAGTTGGATGAGGATGACTGGGCATGGATGAGGATGATAGGGCGTGGATGAGGATGATAAGGAGTAGATGAGTATGATAGGGCATGCATGAAGATGATAGGGCGTGGATGAGGATGATAGGGGTTGATGAAGATGACAGGGCATGGATGAGGATGATAGGGCGTGGATGCGGATGATAGGGCATGGATGAAGATGACAGGGGTTGGATGAGGATGACAGGGGGCGTATAAGGATGATAGGGCATGGATGAGGATGACAGGGGGTGGGTGAGGATGATAAGGGGTGGATGAAGATGATAGGGCGTGGATGAGGATGATAGGGGTTGATGAGGATGACAGGGCATGGATGAGGCTGACAGGGCGTGGATGAGGATGATAGGGGTGGCTGAGGATGATAGGGCGTGGATGAGGATGGTAGGGCATGGATGAGGATGATAGGGCGTGGATGAGTATGATGGGGGTTGATGAGGATAATAAGGCGTGGATGAGGATGATAGGTGATGGATGAGGATGATAGGGTGTGGATGAGGATGATAAGGTGTGGATGAGAATGATAGGGCATGCATGAGGATGATAGGGCGTGGATGAGGTTGATAGGGGGTGGATGAGGATGATAGGGCGTGGATGAGGATGACATGTCGTGGATGAGGATGATAGGGCGTGGATGAGGATGATAGGGGTGAATGAGGTTGATAGGACGTGGATGAGGGTGATAGGGGGTGGATGAAGATGATAGGGGGTATGAAGATGATAGGGGAATGGATGTGGATAATAGGGGATGGATGAGGATGATTGGGGATGGATGAGGATGACAGGGCGTGGATGAGGATGATAGGGGTGGCTGAGGATGATAGGGCGTGGATGAGGATGATAGGGGAATGGATGTGGATAATAGGGGATGGATGAGGATGATTGGGGATGGATGAGGATGACAGGGCGTGGATGAGGATGATAGGGGTGGCTGAGGATGATAGGGCGTGGATGAGGATGATAGGGTGTGGATGAGGATGATAGGACATGGATGAGGATGATAGGGGAATGGATGAGGATGATAGGGAATGGATGAGGATGACAGGGCGTGGATGAGGATGATAGGGCGTAGATGAGGATGATAGGGGGTGGATGAGGATGACAGGGCGTGGATGAGGATGATAGGGGGTGGATGAGGATGACAGGGTGGATGAAGATGATAGGACGTGGATGAGGATAATAGGGAGTGGATGAGGATGATAGGGCGTGGATGAGGATGATAGGGAGTGGAAGAGTATGATAGGGCGTGGATGTGGATGATAGGGGATGGAAGAGGATGATAGGGCGTGGATGAGGATGATAGGGTGTGGATGAGAATGAAAGGGCGGGGATGAGGGTGACAGGGGGTGGATGAGGATGATGGGGGTCGATGAGGATGGTAAGGCGTGGACGAGGATAATACGGCGTGGATGAAGATGATAGGGGGTGGATGAGGATGATAGGGGGTGGATGAGGATGATAGGGGATGGATGAGGATGATAGGGTGTGGATGAGGATGATAGGGCGTGGATGAGGATGATAGAGGGTGGATGAGGATGATAGGGCGTGGATGAGGATGACAGGGGTTGGATGAGAATGATAGGGGTGGATGAGGATAATAAGGCGTGGATGAGGATGATAGGGCGTGGATGAGGATGATAGGGGGTGGATGAGGATGATAGGGGTGGCTGAGGATGACAGCTCGTGGATGACGATGATAGGGCGTGGATGAGGATGATAGGGGGTATGAAGATGAAAGGGGAATGGATGTGGATAATAGGGGATGGATGAGGATGATAGGGGGTGGATGAGGATGACAGGGCGTGGATGAGGATGATAGGGGGTGGATGAGGATGATAGGGCGTGGATGA
Source organism: Mobula birostris (assembly GCF_030028105.1). Classification (NCBI taxonomy): domain Eukaryota; kingdom Metazoa; phylum Chordata; class Chondrichthyes; order Myliobatiformes; family Myliobatidae; genus Mobula; species Mobula birostris. Next base: position 58,942,218 of record NC_092394.1, read on the forward strand.
GGATGATAGGGGATGGATGAGGATGATAGGGTGTGGATGAGAATGATAGGGCGTGGATGAGGATGATAGGGGGTGGATGAGGATGATAGGGTTGGCTGAAGATGACAGCTCGTGGATGAGGATGATAGGGCATGCATGAGGATGATAGGTGTTGGATGAGGATGACAGGGCATGGATGAGGATGATAGGGGGTGGATGAGGATGACAGGGCGTGGATGAGGATGATAGGGCCTGGATGAGGATGATAGGGCATGGATGAGGATGACAGGGGGTGGGTGAGGATGATAGGGGGTGGATGAAGATGATAGGGCGTGGATGAGGATGATAGGGGGTGAATGAGGATGACAGGGCGTGGATGAGGATGATACGGTGTGGCTGAGGATGATAGGGGATGGATGAGGATGATAGGGCGTAGATGCAGATGATAGGGGGTGGATGAGGATGATAGGGCGTGGATGAGGATGATTCGGGTGGATGAGGATGATAGGGCGTGGATGAGGATGATAGGGCGTGGATGAGTATAATGGGGGTGGATGAGGATGATAAGGCGTGGATGAGGATGATAGGGGATGGATGAGGATGACAGGGTGTGGATCAGAATGATGGGGGCGTGGATGAGGATGATAGGGCATGGATGTCGTTGATAGGGGATGGATGAGGATGATAGGGCGTGGATGAGGATGACAGGGGGTGGATGAGGATGACAGGGCGTGGATGAGGATGATAGGTGGTGGATGAGGATGTTAGGGCGTGGATGAGGATAATAGGGTTTGGATGAGGATGATAGGGCGTGGATGAGGATGATAGGGGGTGGATGAGGATGAGGAGGATAGGGCGTGGATGAGGTTGATAGGGCATGGATGCAAATGACAGGGGGTGGATGAGGATGACAGGTGGTGGGTGAGGATGATAGGGGTTGGATGAAGATGATAGGGCGTGGATGAGGATGATACAGGCTGGGGATGAGGATGATAGGGTGTGGATGAGGATGATAGCCATGGATGAGGATGACAGGGCGTGTATCAGGATTATAGTGGGTGGATGAGGTTGATAGGGCATGGATGAGGATGATAGACGGGGATGAGGATGATAGGGCGTGGATGAGGATGACAGGGGGTGGATGAGGATGATAGCGGGTGGATGAGGATGATAGGGCGTGGGTGAGGATGATAGGGGTGGATGAGGATGATAGGGCGTGGATGAGGATGATAGGGGATGGATGAGGATGATAGGGCGTGGATGAGGATGATAGTGGGTGGATGACGATGATAGGACGTGGATGAGGATGATAGGGCGTGAATGAAGATGATAGGAGGTGAATGAGGATGATAAGGCGTGGATGAGGATGACAGTGGGTGGATGAGGATGATAGTGGGTGGATGAGGATGATAAGGCGTCGCTGAGCATGATATGGCATGGTTGAGGTTGATAGGGGAGAATAAGGATAATAGGGGGTGAATGAGGATAACAGGGCATGAATGGGGATGATAGGGCGTGGATGAGGATGATAGGGCGTGGATGAGGATGACAGGGCATGGATGAGGATGATAGGGCGTGGATGAGGATGATAAGGGGTGGAAGAGGATGATAGGGCGTGCATGTGGATGATAGGGGATGGAAGAGGATGATAGGGCGTGGATGTGGATGATAGGGGGTGGATGAGGATGACAGGGCGTGGATGAGGATGATAGGGCGTTGATGAATATGATAGGGGGTGGATGAGGATGATAGGGCGTGGATGAGGGTGACGGGGTGGATGAGGATGATAGGGGGTGGATGAGGATGATGAGACGTGGATGAGGATAATAGGGCGTGGATGAAGATGATAGGGTGTGGATGAGGATGATAGGGCGTGAATGAGGATGATAGGGGGTGGATGAGGATGATAGGGCGTGGATGAGGATGACAGGGGCTGGATGAGGATGATAGGGGGTGGATGAGGATAATAAGGCGTGGATGAGGATGATAGGACGTAGATGAAGATGATAGGGGGTGGATGAGGATGATAGGGTTGGCTGAGGATGACAGCTCGTGGATGAGGATGATAGGGCGTGCATGAGGATGATAGGGGTTGGATGAGGATGACAGGGCGTGGATGAGGATGATAGGGCGTGGATGAGGATGATAGGGCATGGATGAAGATGACAGGGGATGGATGAGGATGGCAGGGGGTGTATAAGGATGATAGGGGATGGATGAGGATGAGAGGGCGTGGATGCGGATGATAGGAGTTGGATGAGGATGATAGGGCGTGGATGAGGATGACAGGGGTGGATGAGGATGATAGGGCGTGGATGAGGATGATAGGGCATGGATGAGGATGATAGGGCGTGGATCAGTATGATGGGGGTGGATGACGATGATAAGGCGTGGATGAGGATGATAGGTGATGGATGAGGATGATAGGGCGTGGATGAGGATGATAGGGCGTGGATGAGGATGATAGGGCGTGGATGAGGATGATAGGTGATGGATGAGGATGATAAGGAGTAGATGAGGATGATAGGGCATGGATGAAGATGATAGGGCGTGGATGAGGATGATAGGGGTTGATGAAGATGACAGGGCATGGATGAGGATGACAGGGCGTGGATGAGTACGATAAGGGGTGGATGAGGATGATAGGGCGTGTTTGTGGATGATAGGGGATGGATGAGGATGATAGGGCGTGGATGAGGATGATAGGGTGTGGATGAGGATGATAGGGCGTGGATGACGATGATAGGGCGTGGATGAGGATGATAGGGGTGGATGAGGATGATAGGGGATGGATGAGGATGATAGGGGGTGGATGAGTCTGATAGGGCGTGGATGAGGATGACAGAGGGTGGATGAGGATGATAAGGGGTGGATGAGGATGATAGGGGTGGCTGAGGATGACAGTTCGTGGATGACGATGATAGGGCGTGGATGAGGATGATAGGGGGTGGATGAGGGTGATAGGGGTGGCTGAGGATGACAGTTCGTGGATGACGATGATAGGGCGTGGATGAGGATGATAGGGGGTGGATGAGGATGACAGGGCGTGGATGAGGATGATAGGGCGTGGATGAGGATGATAGGGCATGGATGAGGATGACAGGGGGTGGATGAGGATGATAGGGGTTGGATGAAGATGATAGGGCGTGGATGAGGATGATACGGGCTGGGGTTGAGGATGATAGGGTGTGGATGAGGATGATAGGGCGTGGATGAGGATTATAGTGGGTGGATCAGGTTGATAGGGCGTGGATGAGGATGATAGAGGGGGATGAGGATGATAGGGCGTGGATGAGGATGACAGGGGTGGATGAGGATGATAGGGGGTGGATGAGGATGATAGGGCGTGGATGAGGATGATAGGGGTGGATGAGGATGATAGGGGTGGATGAGGATGATAGGCGTGGAATAGGATGATAGGGGGTGGATGAGGATGATAGGGCGTGGATGAGTATGATAGGGCATGGATGAGGATGATAGGGCGTGGATGAGGATGATAGGGGTGAATGAGGATGATAAGGCGTGGATGAGGATGACAGTGGGTGGATGAGGATGATAGTGGGTGGATGAGGATGATAAGGCGTGGATGAGGATGATAGGGCATGGTTGAAGATGATAGGGCATGGATGACAATGATAGGGGAGGATAAGGATAATAGGGGGTGGATGAGGATCATAGGGGGCGGATGAGGATGATAGGGCGTGGATCAGGATGATAGGGGTGGATGAGGATGATAGGGCGTGGATGAGGATGATAGGGGGTGAATGAGGATGGCAGGGTGTGGATGAGGATGATATGGCGTGGATGAGGATGATAGGGGATGGATGAGGATAATAGGGCGTGGATGAGGATAATACGGGGAGGATGAGGATGATAGGGGGAGAATGAGGATGACAGGGCGTGGATGAGGATGATAGGGCGTGGATGAGGATGATAGGAGTTGGATGAGGATGACAGGGCATGGATGAGGATGATAGGGCGTGGATGAGGATAATAAGGAGTAGATGAGTATGATAGGGCATGCATGAAGATGATAGGGTGTGGATGAGGATGATAGGGGTTGATGAAGATGACAGGGCATGGATGAGGATGATAGGGCGTGGATGCGGATGATAGGGCATGGATGAAGATGACAGGGGTTGGATGAGGATGACAGGGCTTGGATGAGGATGATAGGGCGTGCATGAGGATGATAGGGGGTGGATGAGGATGACAGGGCATGGATGAGGATGATAGGGCGTGGATGAGGATGATAAGGAGTCGATGAGGATGATAGGGCATGGATGTGGATGATAGGGTGTATGAGGATGATAGGGCGTGGATGAGGATGATAGGGGTTGATGAGGATGATAGGGGTGGATGAGGATGATCGGGCATGGATGAGGATGATAGGGGATGTATTAGGATTATACGGCGTGGATGAGGATGATAGAGCATGGATGAGGATGATAGGGCGTGGATGAGGATGATAGGGCGTGGATGAAGATGACTGGTGTGGATGAGGATTATAGGGGGTGGATGAGGATGATAGGGCGTAGATGAGGATGATAGGGGGTGGATGAGGATGACAGGGCGTGGATGAGGATGATAGGGCTTGGATGATGATGATAGGGCGTGGATGAGGATGATAGGGCGTGGATGAGGATGATAGGGTGTGGATGAGGATGTCAGGGGTTGGATGAGGATGATAAGGGTTGGATGAGGATGATAGGGCGTGGATGAGGATGATAGGGGGTGGATGAAGATGATAGGGCGTGGATGAGGATAATAGGGGGAGGATGAGAATGATAGGGGTTGAATGTGGATGACAGCGCGTGGATGAGGATGATAGGGCGTGAATGAGGATGATAGGGGTGGATGAGGATGACAGGGCATGGATGAGGATGATAGGGCGTGGATGAGGATGATAAGGAGTAGATGAGTATGATAGGGCATGGATGTGGATAATAGGGCCTGGATGAGGATGATAGGGCTTGGATGAGGATGATAGGGGGTGGATGAGGATGATAGGGGTGGATGAGGATGATAGGCTGTGGATGAGGATGATAGGGCATGGATGAGGATGATAGTGGAATGGATGTGGATGATACGGGATGGATGGGGATGATAGGGGCTGGATGAGGATGACAGGACATGGATGAGGATGATAGGACGTGGATGAGGATGTTAGGGGGTGGATGAGGAATGACAGGGCGTGGATGAGGATGATAGGGGGTGGATGAGTATGATAGGGGGTGGATGACGATGATAGGGTGTGGATGATGATGATAGGGCGTGGATGAGGATGATAGGGGGTGGATGAGGATGATAGGGGTGGATGAGGATGATAGGGCGTGGATGAAGATGATAGGGCGTGGATGAGAATGATAGGGCCTGGGGATGTGGATGATAGGGTGTGGATGAGGATGATAGGCCATGGATGAGGATGATAGGGTGTGGATGAGGATGATAGGCCATGGATGAGGATGATAGGACGTGGATGAGGATGATAGGGGTGGATGAGGATGATAGAGCGTGGATGATGATGATAGGGGGTGGATGAGGATGATAGGACGTGGATGAGGATGATAGGGCGTGGATGAGGATGATACGGGGTGGATGAGTATAATACGGGGTGGATGAGGATGCTAGGGCGTGAATGAGGATGACAGGGCTTGGATGAGGATGACAGTGTATGGATGAGGATGATAGGGCGTGGATGAGGATGATAAGGGGTCGATGAGGATGATAGGGCATGGATGTGGATGATAGGGTGGATGAGGATGATAGGGCGTGGATGAGGATGATAGGGGTGGATTAGGATTATAGGGCATGGATGAGGATGATAGAGCGTGGATGAGGATGATAGGGGGTGGATGAGGATGATAGGGCATGGATGAAGATGACTAGGGGTGGATAAGGATGATAGGGCGTGGATGAGTATGATAAGGGGTCGATGAGAATGATAGGGCATGGATGTGGATGATAGAGTGGATGAGGATGATAGGGCGTGGATGAGGATGATAGGGGTGAATGAGGATGATAAGGGGTGGATGAGGATGATAGGGGTGGATGAGGATGATAGGGGTGGATGAGGATGATAGGGCATGGATGAGGATGATAGGGCGTGCATGAGGATGATAGGGGATGGATGAGGATGATAGGGGGTGGATGTGGATGATAGGGCGTGAATGAGGATGACAGGGTGTGTATAAGGATGATAGGGCATGGATGAGGATGACACGGGGTGGGTGTGGATGGTAGGGGGTGGATGAAGATGATAGGACATGGATGAGGATGATAGGGGCTGGGGATGAGGATGAGAGGGGATGGATGAAGATGATATTGGGTGGATGAGGATGACAGGGCGTGGATGAGGATGATAGGGAGTGGATGAGGATGACAGGGCATGAATGAGGATGATAGGGCGTGGATGAGGATGATAAGGAGTAGATGAGTATGATAGGGCATGGATGTGGATAATAGGGCGTGGATGAGGATGATAGGGCTTGGATGAGGATGATAGGGGGTGGATGAGGATGATAGGGGTGGATGAGGATGATAGGCTGTGGATGAGGATGATAGGGCATGGATGAGGATGATAGTGGAATGGATGTGGATGATACGGGATGGATGGTGATGATAGGGGCTGGATGAGGATGACAGGGCGTGGATGAGGATGATAGGACGTGGATGAGGATGTTAGGGGGTGGATGAGGAATGACAGGGCGTGGATGAGGATGATAGGGGGTGGATGAGGATGATAAGGAGTAGATGAGTATGATAGGGCATGGATGTGGATAATAGGGCGTGGATGAGGATGATAGGGCTTGGATGAGGATGATAGGGGGTGGATGAGGATGATAGGGGTGGATGAGGATGATAGGCTGTGGATGAGGATGATAGGGCATGGATGAGGATGATAGTGGAATGGATGTGGATGATACGGGATGGATGGGGATGATAGGGGCTGGATGAGGATGACAGGACATGGATGAGGATGATAGGACGTGGATGAGGATGTTAGGGGGTGGATGAGGAATGACAGGGCGTGGATGAGGATGATAGGGGGTGGATGAGTATGATAGGGGGTGGATGACGATGATAGGGTGTGGATGAGGATGATAGGGCGTGGATGAGGATGATAGGGGGTGGATGAGGATGATAGGGGTGGATGAGGATGATAGGGCGTGGATGAAGATGATAGGGCGTGGATGAGAATGATAGGGCCTGGGGATGTGGATGATAGTGTGTGGATGAGGATGATAGGCCATGGATGAGGATGATAGGGTGTGGATGAGGATGATAGGCCATGGATGAGGATGATAGGACGTGGATGAGGATGATAGGGGTGGATGAGGATGATAGGGCGTGGATGATGATGATAGGGGGTGGATGAGGATGATAGGACGTGGATGAGGATGATAGGGCGTGGATGAGGATGATAGGGGGTGGATGAGTATAATACGGGGTGGATGAGGATGCTAGGGGGTGAATGAGGATGACAGGGCTTGGATGAGGATGATAGGGCGTGCATGAGGATGATAGGGGGTGGATGAGGATGACAGTGTATGGATGAGGATGATAGGGCGTGGATGAGGATGATAAGGGGTCGATGAGGATGATAGGGCATGGATGTGGATGATAGGGTGGATGAGGATGATAGGGCGTGGATGAGGATGATAGGGGTGGATTAGGATTATAGGGCATGGATGAGGATGATAGAGCGTGGATGAGGATTATAGGGGGTGGATGAGGATGATAGGGCATGGATGAAGATGACTAGGGGTGGATAAGGATGATAGGGCGTGGATGAGTATGATAAGGGGTCGATGAGAATGATAGGGCATGGATGTGGATGATAGAGTGGATGAGGATGATAGGGCGTGGATGAGGATGATAGGGGTGAATGAGGATGATAAGGGGTGGATGAGGATGATAGGGGTGGATGAGGATGATAGGGGTGGATGAGGATGATAGGGCATGGATGAGGATGATAGGGCGTGCATGAGGATGATAGGGGATGGATGAGGATGATAGGGAGTGGATGTGGATGATAGGGCGTGGATGAGGATGACAGGGTGTGTATAAGGATGATAGGGCATGGATGAGGATGACACGGGGTGGGTGTGGATGGTAGGGGGTGGATGAAGATGATAGGACATGGATGAGGATGATAGGGGCTGGGGATGAGGATGAGAGGGGATGGATGAAGATGATATTGGGTGGATGAGGATGACAGGGCGTGGATGAGGATGATAGGGAGTGGATGAGGATGACAGGGCATGAATGAGGATGATAGGGCGTGGATGAGGATGATAAGGAGTAGATGAGTATGATAGGGCATGGATGTGGATAATAGGGCGTGGATGAGGATGATAGGGCTTGGATGAGGATGATAGGGGGTGGATGAGGATGATAGGGGTGGATGAGGATGATAGGCTGTGGATGAGGATGATAGGGCATGGATGAGGATGATAGTGGAATGGATGTGGATGATACGGGATGGATGGTGATGATAGGGGCTGGATGAGGATGACAGGGCGTGGATGAGGATGATAGGACGTGGATGAGGATGTTAGGGGGTGGATGAGGAATGACAGGGCGTGGATGAGGATGATAGGGGGTGGATGAGTATGATAGGGCGTGGATGACGATGATAGGGCGTGGATGAGGATGATGGGGCGTGGATGAGGATGATAGGGGATGGATGAGGATGATAGGGGTGGATGAGGATGATAGGGCGTGGATGAAGATGATAGGGCGTGGATGAGAATGATAGGGCCTGGGGATGAGGATGATAGGGTGTGGATGAGGATGATAGGCCATGGATGAGGATGATAGGACGTGGATGAGGATGATAGGGGTGGATGAGGATGATAGGGCATGGATGAGGATGATAGGAGTGGATGAGGATGATAGGGCTTGGATGAGGATGATAGGGCGTGGATGAGGATGATAGGGGTGGATGAGGATGACAGGGCATGGATGAGGATGATAGGGCGTGGATGAGGATGATGGGGGGTGGATGAGGATGATAGGGGTGGATGATGATGATACGGCATGGATGAGGATGATAGGGCGTGGATTAGGATTATAGGGCGTGGATGAGGATGATAGAGCGTGGATGAGGATGAGAGTGCGTGGATGAGGATGATAGGGCGTGGATGAAGATGACTAGGGGTGGATGAGGATGATAGGGGGTGGATGAGGATGATAGGGCGTGGATGAGGACGACAAGGGATGGATGAGGATGATAGGGGGTGGATGAGAATGACAGGCCGTGGATGAGGATGATAGGGCGTGGATGAGGATGACAGGGGGTGGATGAGGATGATAGGGCTTGGATAATGATGATAGGGCGTGGATGAGGATGATAGGGGAATGGATGAGGATGATAGGGCGTGGATGAGGACGACAAGGGATGGATAGGATGATAGGGGGTGGATGAGAATGACAGGCCGTGGATGAGGATGACAGGGCGTGGATGAGGATGACAGGGGGTGGATGAGGATGATAGGGCTTGGATAATGATGATAGGGCGTGGATGAGGATGATAGGGCGTGGATGAGGATGATAGGGCGTGGATGAGTATGATAGGGTGTGGATGAGGATGACAGGATTTGGATGAGGATGATAAGGGTTGGATGAGGATGATAGGGCGTGGATGAGGATGATAGTGGGTGGATGAAGATGATAGGGCGTGGATGAGGATAATAGGGGTTGGATGAGGATGATAGGGGTTGAATGTGGATGACAGCGCGTGGATGAGGATGATAGGGCGTGAATGAGTATGATAGGGGGTGGATGAGGATGACAGGGCATGGATGAGGATGATAGGGCGTGGATGAGGATGATAAGGAGTAGATGAGTATGATAGGGCATGGATGTGGATGATAGGGTGTGGATGAGGATGATAGGGCGTGGATGAGGATGATAGGGGGTAGATGAGGATGATAGGGCGTGGATGAGGATGATAGGGGTGGATGAGGATGATAGGGCGTGGATGAGGATGATAGGGGGTCGATGAAGATGATAGGGAGTCGATGAGGATGATAGGGGGTGGACGAGGATGATAGGCTGTGGATGAGGATGATAGGGCATGGTTGAGGATGATAGTGGAATGGATGTGGATGAGTCGGGATGGATGGGGATGATAGGGGCTGGATGAGGATGACAGGGCGTGGATGAGAATGATAGGACGTAGATGTGGATGTTATGGGGTGGATGAGGAATAACAGGGCGTGGATGAGGATGATAGGGGGTGGATGAGTATGATAGGGGGTGGATGACGATGATAGGGCGTGGATGAGGATGATAGGGCGTGGATGAGGATGATAGGGGGTGGATGAGGATGATAGGCCATGGATGAGGATGATAGGACGTGGATGAGGATAATACGGGGTGGATGAGGATTATAGGGGGTGAATGGGGATGACAGGGCTTGGATGAGGATGATAGGGCGTGCATGAGGATGATAGGGGTTGGATGAGGATGACAGGGCATGGATCAGGATGATAGGGCGTGGATGAGGATGATAAGGGGTCGATGAGGATGATAGGGCATGGATGTGGATGATAGGGTGGATGAGGATGATAGGGCGTGGATTAGGATGATAGTGGTGGATGAGGATGATGGGGGTGGATGAGGATGATAGGGCATGGATGAGGATGATAGGGTGTGGATTAGGATTATAGGGCGTGGATGAGGATGATAGAGTGTGGATGAGGATGATAGGGGGTGGATGAGGATGATACGGCGTGGATGAAGATGACTAGGGGAGGATGAAGATGATAGGGCGTGGATGAGGATGATAGGAGTGGATGAGGATGATAGGGCGTGGATGAGGATGACAGTGGGTGGATGATGATGATAGGACATGGATGAGGATGATAGGGCGTGGATGAGGATGATAGGGGGTGGATGAGGATAATACGGGGTGGATGAGGATGATAGGGGGTGAATGAGGATGACAGGGCTTGGATGAGGATGATAGGGCGTGCATGAGGATGATAGGGGGTGGATGAGGATGACAGGGCATGGATGAGGATGATAGGGCGTGGATGAGGATGATAAGGAGTCGATGAGGATGATAGGGCATGGATGTGGATGATAGGGTGTATGAGGATGATAGGGCGTGGATGAGGATGATAGGGGTGAATGAGGATGATAAGGCGTGGATGAGGATGATAGGGGTTGATGAGGATGATAGGGGTGGATGAGGATGATCGGGCATGGATGAGGATGATAGGGGATGTATTAGGATTATACGGCGTGGATGAGGATGATAGAGCATGGATGAGGATGATAGGGCGTGGATGAGGATGATAGGGCGTGGATGAAGATGACTAGGGTGGATGAGGATTATAGGGGGTGGATGAGGATGATAGGGCGTAGATGAGGATGATAGGGGGTGGATGAGGATGACAGGGCGTGGATGAGGATGATAGGGCTTGGATGATGATGATAGGGCGTGGATGAGGATGATAGGGCGTGGATGAGGATGATAGGGTGTGGATGAGGATGACAGGGGTTGGATGAGGATGATAAGGGTTGGATGAGGATGATAGGGCGTGGATGAGGATGATAGGGGGTGGATGAAGATGATAGGGCGTGCATGAGGATAATAGGGGGAGGATGAGAATGATAGGGGTTGAATGTGGATGACAGCGCGTGGATGAGGATGATAGGGCGTGAATGAGGATGATAGGGGTGGATGAGGATGACAGGGCATGGATGAGGATGATAGGGCGTGAATGAGGATGATAAGGAGTAGATGAGTATGATAGGGCATGGATGTGGATAATAGGGCGTGGATGAGGATGATAGGGCTTGGATGAGGATGATAGGGGGTGGATGAGGATGATAGGGGTGGATGAGGATGATAGGCTGTGGATGAGGATGATAGGGCATGGATGAGGATGATAGTGGAATGGATGTGGATGATACGGGATGGATGGGGATGATAGGGGCTGGATGAGGATGACAGGACATGGATGAGGATGATAGGACGTGGATGAGGATGTTAGGGGGTGGATGAGGAATGACAGGGCGTGGATGAGGATGATAGGGGGTGGATGACGATGATAGGGTGTGGATGAGGATGATAGGGCGTGGATGAGGATGATAAGGGGTCGATGAGGATGATAGGGCATGGATGTGGATGATAGGGTGGATGAGGATGATAGGGCGTGGATTAGGATGATAGTGGTGGATGAGGATGATGGGGGTGGATGAGGATGATAGGGCATGGATGAGGATGATAGGGTGTGGATTAGGATTATAGGGCGTGGATGAGGATGATAGAGTGTGGATGAGGATGATAGGGGGTGGATGAGGATGATACGGCGTGGATGAAGATGACTAGGGGAGGATGAAGATGATAGGGCGTGGATGAGGATGATAGGAGTGGATGAGGATGATAGGGCGTGGATGAGGATGACAGTGGGTGGATGATGATGATAGGACATGGATGAGGATGATAGGGCGTGGATGAGGATGATAGGGGGTGGATGAGGATAATACGGGGTGGATGAGGATGATAGGGGGTGAATGAGGATGACAGGGCTTGGATGAGGATGATAGGGCGTGCATGAGGATGATAGGGGGTGGATGAGGATGACAGGGCATGGATGAGGATGATAGGGCGTGGATGAGGATGATAAGGAGTCGATGAGGATGATAGGGCATGGATGTGGATGATAGGGTGTATGAGGATGATAGGGCGTGGATGAGGATGATAGGGGTGAATGAGGATGATAAGGCGTGGATGAGGATGATAGGGGTTGATGAGGATGATAGGGGTGGATGAGGATGATCGGGCATGGATGAGGATGATAGGGGATGTATTAGGATTATACGGCGTGGATGAGGATGATAGAGCATGGATGAGGATGATAGGGCGTGGATGAGGATGATAGGGCGTGGATGAAGATGACTAGGGTGGATGAGGATTATAGGGGGTGGATGAGGATGATAGGGCGTAGATGAGGATGATAGGGGGTGGATGAGGATGACAGGGCGTGGATGAGGATGATAGGGCTTGGATGATGATGATAGGGCGTGGATGAGGATGATAGGGCGTGGATGAGGATGATAGGGTGTGGATGAGGATGACAGGGGTTGGATGAGGATGATAAGGGTTGGATGAGGATGATAGGGCGTGGATGAGGATGATAGGGGGTGGATGAAGATGATAGGGCGTGCATGAGGATAATAGGGGGAGGATGAGAATGATAGGGGTTGAATGTGGATGACAGCGCGTGGATGAGGATGATAGGGCGTGAATGAGGATGATAGGGGTGGATGAGGATGACAGGGCATGGATGAGGATGATAGGGCGTGAATGAGGATGATAAGGAGTAGATGAGTATGATAGGGCATGGATGTGGATAATAGGGCGTGGATGAGGATGATAGGGCTTGGATGAGGATGATAGGGGGTGGATGAGGATGATAGGGGTGGATGAGGATGATAGGCTGTGGATGAGGATGATAGGGCATGGATGAGGATGATAGTGGAATGGATGTGGATGATACGGGATGGATGGGGATGATAGGGGCTGGATGAGGATGACAGGACATGGATGAGGATGATAGGACGTGGATGAGGATGTTAGGGGGTGGATGAGGAATGACAGGGCGTGGATGAGGATGATAGGGGGTGGATGAGTATGATAGGGGGTGGATGACGATGATAGGGTGTGGATGAGGATGATAGGGCGTGGATGAGGATGATAGGGGGTGGATGAGGATGATAGGGGTGGATGAGGATGATAGGGCGTGGATGAAGATGATAGGGCGTGGATGAGAATGATAGGGCCTGGGGATGTGGATGATAGGGTGTGGATGAGGATGATAGGCCATGGATGAGGATGATAGGGTGTGGATGAGGATGATAGGCCATGGATGAGGATGATAGGACGTGGATGAGGATGATAGGGGTGGATGAGGATGATAGGGCGTGGATGATGATGATAGGGGGTGGATGAGGATGATAGGACGTGGATGAGGATGATAGGGCGTGGATGAGGATGATAGGGGGTGGATGAGTATAATACGGGGTGGATGAGGATGCTAGGGGGTGAATGAGGATGACAGGGCTTGGATGAGGATGATAGGGCGTGCATGAGGATGATAGGGGGTGGATGAGGATGACAGTGTATGGATGAGGATGATAGGGCGTGGATGAGGATGATAAGGGGTCGATGAGGATGATAGGGCATGGATGTGGATGATAGGGTGGATGAGGATGATAGGGCGTGGATGAGGATGATAGGGGTGGATTAGGATTATAGGGCATGGATGAGGATGATAGAGCGTGGATGAGGATGATAGGGGGTGGATGAGGATGATAGGGCATGGATGAAGATGACTAGGGGTGGATAAGGATGATAGGGCGTGGATGAGTATGATAAGGGGTCGATGAGAATGATAGGGCATGGATGTGGATGATAGAGTGGATGAGGATGATAGGGCGTGGATGAGGATGATAGGGGTGAATGAGGATGATAAGGGGTGGATGAGGATGATAGGGGTGGATGAGGATGATAGGGGTGGATGAGGATGATAGGGCATGGATGAGGATGATAGGGCGTGCATGGGGATGATAGGGGATGGATGAGGATGATAGGGGGTGGATGTGGATGACAGGGCGTGGATGAGGATGACAGGGGGTGTATAAGGATGATAGGGCATGGATGAGGATGACACGGGGTGGGTGTGGATGGTAGGGGGTGGATGAAGATGATAGGACATGGATGAGGATGATAGGGGCTGGGGATGAGGATGAGAGGGGATGGATGAAGATGATATTGGGTGGATGAGGATGACAGGGCGTGGATGAGGATGATAGGGAGTGGATGAGGATGACAGGGCATGAATGAGGATGATAGGGCGTGGATGAGGATGATAGGGGGTGGATGAGAATGATAGTGCATGGATGTGGATGATAGGGGAATGGATGAGGATGATAGGGCGTGGATGAGGACGACAAGGGGTGGATGAGGATGATAGGGGGTGGATGAGGATGACAGGCCGTGGATGAGGATGATAGGGCGTGGATGAGGATGACAGGGGGTGGATGAGGATGATAGGGCTTGGATGATGATGATAGGGCGTGGATGAGGATGATAGGGCGTGGATGAGGATGATAGGGCGTGGATGAGTATGATAGTGTGTGGATGAGGATGACAGGGGTTGGATGAGGATGATAAGGGTTGGATGAGGATGATAGGGCGTGGATGAGGATGATAGGGGGTGGATGAAGATGATAGGGCATGGATGAGGATAATAGTGGGTGGATGAGGATGATAGGGGTTGAATGTGGATGACAGCGCATGGATGAGGATGATAGGGCATGGATGTGGATGATAGGGGATGGATGAGGATGATAGGGGGTGGATGAGGATGATAGGGCGTGGATGAGGATGATAGGGGTGGATGAGGATGATGGGGTGGATGAGGATGATAGGGTATGGATGAGGATGATAGGGGGTGGATGAGGATGACAGGGCATGGATGAGGATGATAGGGCGTGGATGAGGATGATAGGGCGTGGATGAGGATGTTAGGGGGTGGATGAGGAATGACAGGGCGTGGATGAGGATGATAGGGGGTGGATGAGTATGATAGGGGGTGGATGACGATGATAGGGCGTGGATGAGGATGATAGGGCGTGGATGAGGATGATAGGGGGTGGATGAGGATAATAGGGGGTGGATGAGGATGATAGGGGTTGAATGTGGATGACAGCGCGTGGATGAGGATGATAGGGCGTGAATGCGGATGATAGGGGGTGGATGAGGATGACAGGACATGGATGAGGATGATAGGGCGTGGATGAGGATGATAAAGAGTAGATGAGTATGATAGGGCATGGATGTGGATGATAGGGCGTGGATGAGGATGATAGGGCGTGGATGAGGATGATAGGGGGTGGATGAGGATGATAGGGCGTGGATGAGGATGATAGGTGTGGATGAGGATGATAGGGCGTGGATGAGGATGATAGGGGGTCGATGAAGATGATAGGGAGTGGATGAGGATGATAGGGGGTGGATGAGGATGATAGGCTGTGGATGAGGATGATAGGGCATGGATGAGGATGATAGTGGAATGGATGTGGATGATACGGGATAGATGGGGATGATAGGGGCTGGATGAGGATGACAGGGCGTAGATGAGGATGATAGGACGTGGATGAGGATGTTAGGGGGTGGATGAGGAATGACAGGGCGTGGATGAGGATGATAGGGGGTGGATGAGTATGATAGGGGGTGGATGACGATGATAGGGCGTGGATGGGGATGATAGGGCATGGATGAGGATGATAGGGGGTGGATGAGGATGATAGGCTGTGGATGAGGATGATAGGGCATGGATGAGGATGATAGTGGAATGGATGTGGATGATACGGGATGGATGGGGATGATAGGGGCTGGATGAGGATGACAGGGCGTGGATGAGGATGATAGGACGTGGATGAGGATGTTAGGGGGTGGATGAGGAATGACAGGGCGTGGATGAGGATGATAGGGGGTGGATGAGTATGATAGGGCGTGGATGACGATGATAGGGCGTGGATGAGGATGATAGGGCGTGGATGAGGATGATAGGGGGTGGATGAGGATGATAGGGGTGGATGAGGATGATAGGGCGTGGATGAAGATGATAGGGCGTGGATGAGAATGATAGGGCCTGGGGATGAGGATGATAGGGTGTGGATGAGGATGATAGGCCATGGATGAGGATGATAGGACGTGGATGAGGATGATAGGGGTGGATGAGGATGATAGGGCGTGGATGAGGATGATAGGAGTGGATGAGGATGATAGGGCTTGGATGAGGATGATAGGGCGTGGATGAGGATGATAGGGGGTGGATGAGGATGACAGGGCATGGATGAGGATGATACGGCGTGGATGAGGATGATGGGGGGTGGATGAGGATGATAGGGGTGGATGAGGATGATAGGGGTGAATGAGGATGATTAGGGGTGAATGAGGATGATAGGGGTGGATGAGGATAATAGGGCATGGATGAGGATGATAGGGCGTGCATGAGGATGATAGGGGATGGATGAGGATGATAGGGGGTGGATGTGGATGATAGGGCGTGGATGAGGATGACAGGGGGTGTATAAGGATGATAGGGCATGGATGAGGATGACACGGGGTGGGTGTGGATGGTAGGGGGTGTATGAAGATGATAGTACATGGATGAGGATGATAGGGGCTGGGGATGAGGATGATAGGGGATGGATGAAGATGATATTGGGTGGATGAGGATGACAGGGCGTGGATGAGGATGATAGGGGGTGGATGAGGATGACAGGGCATGGATGAGGATGATAGGGCGTGGATGAGGATGATAGGGGTGGATGAGAATGATAGTGCATGGATGTGGATGATAGGGGAATGGATGAGGATGATAGGGCGTGGATGAGGACGACAAGGGGTGGATGTGGATGATAGGGGGTGGATGAGGATGACAGGCCGTGGATGAAGATGATAGGGCGTGGATGAGGATGACAGGGGGTGGATGAGGATGATAGGGCTTGGATGATGATGATAGGGCGTGGATGAGGATGATAGGGCGTGGATGAGGATGATAGGGCGTGGATGAGTATGATAGGGTGTGGATGAGGATGACAGGGGTTGGATGAGGATGATAAGGGTTGGATGAGGATGATAGGGCATGGATGAGGATGATAGGGGGTGGATGAAGATGATAGGGCATGGATGAGGATAATAGTGGGTGGATGAGGATGATAGGGGTTGAATGTGGATGACAGCGCGTGGATGAGGATGATAGGGCGTGAATGAGGATGATAGGGGGTGGATGAGGATGACAGGGCATGGATGAGGATGATAGGGCGTGGATGAGGATGATAAGGAGTATATGAGTATGATAGGGCATGGATGTGGATGATAGGGGATGGATGAGGATGATAGGGGGTGGATGAGGATGATAGGGCGTGGATGAGGATGATAGGGGTGGATGAGGATGATGGGGTGGATGAGGATGATAGGGCATGGATGAGGATGATAGTGGGTGGATGAGGATGACAGGGCATGGATGAGGATGATAGGGGTGGATGAGGATGATGGGGTGGATGAGGATGATAGGGCATGGATGAGGATGATAGGGGGTGGATGAGGATGACAGGGCATGGATGAGGATGATAGGGCGTGGATGAGGATGATAGGGCGTGGATGAGGATGTTAGGGGGTGGATGAGGAATGACGGCGTGGATGAGGATGATAGGGGGTGGATGAGTATGATGGGGGTGGATGACGATGATAGGGCGTGGATGAGGATGATAGGGCGTGGATGAGGATGATAGGGGGTGGATGAGGATGATAGGGGTGGATGAGGATGATAGGGCGTGGATGAAGATGATAGGGCGTGGATGAGAGTAATAGGGCCTGGGGATGAGGATGATAGGGTGTGGATGAGGATGATAGGCCATGGATGAGGATGATAGGGCGTGGATGAGGTTGATAGGGGTGGATGAGGATGATAGGGCGTGGATGAGGATGATAGGGGTGGATGAGGATGATAGGGCGTGGATGAGGATGATAAGGGGTGGATGAGTATAATACGGGGTGGATGAGGATGATAGGGGGTGAATTAGGATGACAGGGTTTGGATGAGGATGATAGGGCGTGCATGAGGATGATAGGGGTTGGATGAGGATGACAGGGCATGGATGAGGATGATAGGGCGTGGATGAGGATGATAAGGGGTCGATGAGGATGATAGGGCATGGATGTGGATGATAGGGTGGATGAGGATGATAGGGCGTGGATGAGGATGATAGGGGTGGATGAGGATGATAGGGGTGGATGAGGATGATAGGGCATGATGAGGATGATAGGGGGTGGATTAGGATTATAGGGCGTGGATGAGGATGATAGAGCGTGGATGAGGATGATAGGGGGTGGATGAGGATGATAGGGCGTGGATGAAAATGACTAGGGGTGGATGAGGATGATAGGGCATGGATGAGGATGATAGAAGTGGATGAGGATGATAGGGTGTGGATGAGGATGACAGTGGGTGGATGATGATGATAGGACGTGGATGCGAATGATTGGGGGTGAATGAGGATGACAGGGCTTGGATGAGGATGATAGGGCGTTCATGAGGATGATAGGGGGTGGATGAGGATGACAGGGCATGGATGAGGATGATAGGGCGTGGATGAGGATGATAAGTGGTCGATTAGGATGATAGGGCATGGATGTGGATGATAGGGTGGATGAGGATGATAGGGCATGGATGAGGATGATAGGGGTGAATGAGGATGATAAGGCATGGATGAGGATGATAGGGGTGGATGAGGATGGTAGGGCGTGGATGAGGATGATAGAGCGTGGATGAGGATGATAGGGCGTGGATGAGGATGATAGGGCGTGGATGAAGATGACTAGGGGTGGATGTGGATGATAGGGGAATGGATGAGGATGATAGGGCATGGATGAGGACGACAAGGGGTGGATGAGGATGATAGGGGGTGGATGAGGATGACAGGCCTTGGATGAGGATGATAGGGCGTGGATGAGGATGACAGGGGGTGGATGAGGATGATAGGGCTTGGATGATGATGATAGGGCGTGGATGAGGATGATAGGGCGTGGATGAGTATGATAGGGTGTGGATGAGGATGACAGGGGTTGGATGAGGATGATAAGGGTTGGATGAGGATGATAGGGCGTGGATGAGGATAATAGGGGGTGGATGAGGATGATAGGGGTTGAATGTGGATGACAGCGCATGGATGAGAATGATAGGGCGTGAATGTGGATGATAGGGGGTAGATGAGGATGACAGGGCATGGATGAGGATGATAGGGCGTGGATGAGGATGATAAAGTGTAGATGAGTATGATAGGGCATGGATGTGTATGATAGGGCGTGGATGAGGATGATAGGGCGTGGATGAGGATGATAGGGGGTGGATGAGTATGATAGGGCGTGGATGAGGATGATAGGGATGGATGAGGATGATAGGGCGTGGATGAGGATGATAGGGGGTCGATGAAGATGATAAGGAGTGGATTAGGATGATAGGGGGTGGATGAGGATGATAGGCTGTGGATGAGGATGATAGGGCATGGATGAGGATGATAGTGGAATGGATGTGGATGATACGGGATGGATGGGGATGATAGGGGCTCGATGAGGATGACAGGGTGTGGATGAGGATGATAGGACGTGGATGAGGATGTTAGGGGGTGGATGAGGAATGACAGGGCGTGGATGAGGATGATAGGGGGTGGATGAGTATGATAGGGCGTGGATGACTATGATAGGGCGTGGATGAGGATGATAGGGTGTGGATGAGGATGATAGGGAGTGGATGAGGATGATAGGGGTGGATGAGGATGATAGGGCGTGGATGAAGATGGTAGGGCGTTGATGAGAATGATAGGGCCTGGGGATGAGGATGATAGGGTGTGGATGAGGATGATAGGCCATGGATGAGGATGATAGGACGTGGATGAGAATGATAGGGGTGGATGAGGATGATAGGGCGTGGATGAGGATGATAGGAGTGGATGAGGATGATAGGGCGTGGATGAGGATGACAGTGGGTGGATGATGATGATAGGGGGTGGATGAGGATGATAGGACGTGGATGATGATGATAGGGCGTGGATGAGGATGATAGGGGGTGGATGAGCATAATACAGGGTGGATGAGGATGATAGGGGGTGAATGAGGATGACAGGGCTTGGATGAGGATGATAGGGCGTGCATGAGGATGATAGGGGGTGGATGAGGATGACGGGGCATGGATGAGGATGATAGGGCGTGGATGAGGATGATAAGGGGTCGATGAGGATGATAGGGCATGGATGTGGATGATAGGGTGGATGAGGATGATAGAGCGTGGATGAGGATGATAAGGGTGGATGAGGATGATAGGGGTGGATGAGGATGATAGGGCATGGATGAGGATGATAGGGTGGATGAGGATGATAGGGCGTGGATGAGGATGATAAGGGTGGATGAGGATGATAGGGGTGGATGAGGATGATAGGGCATGGATGAGGATGATAGGAGTGGATGAGGTTGATAGGGCGTGGATGAGGATGATAGGGTGTGGATGAGGATGATAGGGGGTGGATGAGGATAATACGGGGTGGATGAGGATGATAGGGGGTGGATGAGGATGATAGGGGGTGAATGAGGATGACAGGGCTTGGATGAGGATGATAGGGCGTGCATGAGGATGATAGGGGGTGGATGAGGATGACAGGGCATGGATGAGGATGATAGGGCGTGGATGAGGATGATAAGGGGTCGATGAAGATGATAGGGCATGGATGTGGATGATAGGGTGGATGAGGATGATAGGGCGTGGATGAGGATGATAGGGGTGAATGAGGATGATAAGGCGTGGATGAGGATGATAGGGGTGGATGAGGATGATAGGGGTGGATGAGGATGATAGGGCATGGATGAGGATGATAGGGCATGCATGAGGATGATAGGGGGTGGATGAGGATGACAGGGCATGGATGAGGATGATAGGGCGTGGATGAGGATGATAAGGGGTCGATGAGGATGATAGGGCATGGATGTGGATGATAGGGTGGATGAGGATGATAGGGCGTGGATGAGGATGATAGGGGTGAATGAGGATGATGTGTGGATGAGGATGATAGGGGTGGAGAGGATGATAGGGGTGGATAAGGATGATAGGGCATGGATGAGGATGATAGGGGGTGGATTAGGATTATAGGGCGTGGATGAGGATGATAGAGCTTGGATGAGGATGATAGGGGGTGGATGTGGATGATAGGGCATGGATGAAGATGACTAGGGGTGGATGAGGATGATAGGGGGTGGATGAGGATGATAGGGGGTGGATGAGGATGACAGGGCGTGGATGAGGATGATAGGGGGTGGATGAGGATGATAGGGGGTGGATGACGATGATAGGGCGTGGATGAGGATGATAGGGGTGTATAAGGATGATAGGGCATGGATGAGAATGACAGGTGGTGGGTGAGGATGATAGGGCGTTGATGAGGATGATAGGGCGTGGATGAGGATGATAGGGCGTGGATGAGGATGATAGGCCGTGGATGAGGATGATAGGGCGTGGATGAGGATGATAGGGGGTGAATGAGTATAATAGGGGGTGGATGAGGATGATAGGGGGTGAATGAGGATGAATGGGGGGTGGAAGAGGATGATAGGGCATGGATGAGAATGTAGGGCGTGGATGAGGATGATAGGGCATGGATGCAGATGACAGGGGGTGGATAAGGATGACAGTGGGTGGATCAGGATGATAGGGCATGGATGAGGATGACAGGGGGTGGGTGAGGATGATAGGGGGTGGATGAAGATGATAGGGCGTGGATGAGGATGGTAGTGGCTGGGGATGAGGATGATAGGGTGTGGATGAGGATGATAGGGCCTGTATGAGGATGATAGGGGCTGGGGATGAGGATGATAGGGCATGGTCCTCAACTTGACTCCAAGCATGCTCAGTAACTTATGTATGAGCCTATTCTCAATACCTCTGATCACTCTGTATCTGTTGGGGAGACCATAATAAATGAAATATTTCTCCCAAAACACTTTGGCCACTGTGGACACCCTCTGGTCCTTGGTAGGAAAAGCCTGAGCATATCTGGTGTAGTAAGACATTCGCCGTGTTGCTGGCATCTGGCCCTATTGACAGGAAGTCCATACAAGAGACACCGCACTCTGCAAGTGGAATAATGGAGCAGCCCTCATAGGCAGCGTCTTCTTCCACATACATCGAATACAGGACTTGCAGTACCCTTCGACCTCCAGCTTCATTCAAAGCCAGTTGAACGGACCTCTGAGCAATCCATAGGGCTTGTCAACCCCCAAATGACCGTATTCATCATGCAGTGACTCCAAGATAATCCTCTAATACTTCTCAGGCAGAACCAGCTGGGAACGCCAAGGCCTGTTTGGAGGTGACGTGACCCGGTATTGAATCTGGTTCTTCATCTCCAATCTGGGCCTTTCTCTCAGTAGCAGAGACACTGCGGAGTGTTTCATCTTGTCCGCTTGGGCCATGTCCCCTTCCACAACCGCTGACCAAACATTGACTGTGCACAGGTCATCTCACTGAGCGGCTACCACTTCCCCAGGACTCAATTCTGGCAACCGCTTTGTCTTCAGAGCAGTCAAGTTGCTGTAAGCCTGTGGAATGGTACCATCAGCAGCTCCCAAATGATCAACTGATCAATTCTGCCCTTGCCTTTCCTATGCCTTCCCCGTGATGGGAAACTGGTACGTGGCTTTGACTCACGAGGCTAGGAATGCTGTCCCACTCACCGTCCTTGTCTAACTGTTCATGGGCACATCGGGTCAATGCATCGGCATTGATGTTCCGACTCGCCCGCCAGTACTTCTGAAATCACAATGCCACCAATTGACTCAGGAATGTTTGATGTTGACAGCTCAGGATTTTGGAATGGTTCAGTCCTTTGTTTTAATCTCATGTTTCAACATGACATCTGTTTTCAGTTTAGAATGAACCATCAAAAACTGGCTAGCTTCCCACATTACTCTCCCTGAGCCTCTCCAATTTAGAAAGGAAACCAAATATTTTTTCAGGGAAACAAGACTACACACATTAAATTGAGATCATATGCCTTACAAAAACAGTCCCAGTTGACTTTTCAGCCAGATAGATCTGTGATATTGAAAGCAGATCTGTGATACTTATAGAACCCCTGAAGATCAGAGAGGACTCACTTTGAAAGGTTTGGAGCTGCCGGATTATGCCAACACAGATTACGGACATGACCACTGATGCCCTGGCAAGCGGGCAAGGGGCTTGGGAAATGGTGTAGCCTTTACCCCATCACTGTACATGTTCACACTCCCAGGCACAGTGACACTGAGTCTGTCTGAGGCCTTTTTTTTTGATTGGCACATGACCTTGTTCCTTGCTGATGAACTGCTCCCATGAATGGGACAACTTGTGTTATGATTAAGGGGAAACAGCAGCCAACACATATGATCTTCATAGATACTTCCTAGCCTGCTGAGTTCCTCTGGATTTCCAACAGCTGCAGAATCTCATATTTACAACTATTCCTTTTTTTTGGTAAAATTGTTTGGAAGAAAAATATTGGCCAAGAAACTAGAGAGCAGAAATAGACTCACCTAAAATCAAATCCATCAAAGACAACACCTCACCACTACCCCACCCACCCACCGATAACCAGACCATACCCTTTCTCGCTGTTGCCATAAGAAAGGAGGTACAAGAACCACATCATGGTTCAGGAACAGCAGTTACCCCCTCAGCCACCAGGCTGGCAAACCAGCGTGGATAACTCCACTCACTTCAATTCTCAACTAATTTCACAACCTGTGGACCCACTTTCAACAATGCTACAACTCGTGTTCAAAATATTGCTTAATTATTTATTTATTGTTAGTTTCTGTATTTGCACAGTTTCTCTTCAAAGTTTCAAACTGCATTTATTATCAGTGAATGCATAAGTTATACAATCTTGAGATTTGTGTGTTAACAGGCAGTCGCAAAACAAGGAAGCCAAAAGAACCCAATTAAGAAAATAATACCAACACCTAGTCGCATGGAAAAAGAGGGAAAAAGCACAAAACAACTCATGCAAACAAAGGAAGCGAGCAGCAGCAGCATTCCAGACCAAAATGTTCCCTCTGATTTATAATGACCAGTGCGTGCAAAAATCTTGCACTGTGCAATTGTTTTGCCCAGTGACATGTGCGCACTGAATTTTATATACAAAGGTATTAATTTTAACAGCTAGCAAAACACTGTCAATAAGAACTTTGATCTCATCTGGGATTGCTCATTTTCGCTCTTGTTCATTGCCCCGTTGTTGCCTAGGTCGCTTGATTTAACTTTATAAGAGGCGATAGTATCCAAGTCCCGCCACACTGTCAAGCATCCTTCGTCGAGTCAACTTTAGTCCGGAATGCCTCTTCGCCTGTGAGATGGCTTTCTGGGGATCATACCTGGACCTCTTGTAACTTTCTTGCAACTAGACTTAAATGCCTCTGATGTGGCTCTCAGCAGATTGCAGATCTCATGGTTCATCCAGGGCTTCTGATTGGGGAAGACATGATTTTGTGGGTCACACTCATCTACAACTGCTTTAATAAAGTCTGTTACAACCAGGTCCACAGAAGACTCCTTGAACACGGCCCAATCCGTTGACTCAAAGCAATCCCATGGTCACTCCTCTGCCTTGTGTGACCACCGCTCCCTTGTCCTAATCTCTGCAACTTTCCTTGTATGTAGCTGGAACAGTCAAGTGATCAGATTTACCAAGATGCACTTCTGGACATGGAATGGGTACGTGAAATATCCTTATCTTAGTAAAAGTGATCTCGTGTGTTGGCATCTCTGGTGCTACAGGATATTCATTGCCTATAAAAAGTATTCACCCCGTCATGGAATTTTTCATCTTTTATTGTTTTACAACATTAATTTGGCTTTTTTTTGATACTGGTCAACAGAAAAAGACTCTTTCGTGTCAAAGTGAAAACAGGTCTCTACAAAGTGATCTAAATTAATTACAAATATAAAACACAAAATAATTGATTGCGCAAGTATTCATTTCCTTCAATATGACACCAAATCATCACTGGTGCAGCCTTTTGGTTTACAAAGTCACACTATTAGTTAAATGGAGATCACATACGTGCAGTCAGGGTGTTTCAATCGATTGTAGTAAAAATACACTTGTTTCTGGAAGGTCCAACTGCTGCTGAGTCAGTATCCCGACAAAAACTACACCATGAGGACTAAAGAACTCTCCAAGCAACTCTGTGAAAAGGTTTTTGAAAATCACAAGTCAGGAGATGAACACAAGAACATTTCCAGGTCACTGAATATCCCCTTGAATACAGTCAATCATCAAGAAATGGAACGTATATGACACAGCCGTAAATCTGCCTAGAGCAGGCCAACTTCAAGAACTGAGTGACTGTGCAAGAAGGGGACTAGTGAGGGAGGCCACCAAGAGACCTTTGACAACTCTGGAGGAGTGACAAGCTTCAGTGGCTGAGATGGGAGAGACTGTGCATACGACAACTGTTGCCCGGGTGCTTCACCAGTCGCAGCTTTATGGGAGAGTGGCAAAGAAAAGCCACTGTTGAAAAAAAAACTCACATGAAATCTCAGCTAGAGTTTCTTGGAAGGCATGTGGGAGACTCTGAAGTCAACTAGAAGGTGATTCTATTGTCTGATGAAACCAAAATTGAGCTTTTTGGCTATCAGACTAAACACTATGTTTGGCATCAGCCAAACACCGCACGTCATCAAAAACACACCATCCCTACCGTGAAGCATGTTGGTGGCTGCATCATGCTGTGGGGAAGCTTCACTGCAGCAGGTCCTGGAAGGCTTGTGAAGGTAGAGGGTAAAATGAAGGCAACAAAATACAGGGAAATCTTGGAGGAAAACCTGATGCAGTCCGCAAGAGGACTGTGACTTGGGAGATTTGTTTTCCATAGAGACAATGAACCCAAGCATAAAGCCAAAGCTACACAGAAATGGCTTAAAAACAAAGTTAATGTCCTGGAGCAGTCAAGTCAGAGACCAGATCTCAATCCAACTGAGAATTTGTAGCTGGACTTGAAAAGGGTTGTTCACCCAAGGTCCCCAAGCAATTTGACAGAGCTTAAGCGGTTTTGTAAAGAAGATTAGGGAGAAATTGTAGTGTCCAGATGTGCAAAGCTGTTAGAGACCTATCCACACAGACTCAAGGCTGTAATTGCTGCCAAAGGTGCAGCTACTAAATACCGACTTGAAGGCGGTGAATAATTATGCAATTAATTATTTTGTGTTTTAGATTTGTAATTAATTTAGATAATTTGTAGAGATGTTTTCACTTTGACCCGAAGGAGTCAGCTGTATCTTTCCCATTTCACACGCAGCTGCTCTTACCCCATCCTCCTGCCACCCTAGGGTTCCTCTTGTCCACCACCCCACCAGCATCCGCATTGAGAACATAATTCTCCAAAACATCCGCCACCTCCAACGGGTTCCCACCACCAAGCACATCTTTCGCTCTTCCCCACCCCCCCAACACTTTCTGCTTCCCGCAGGGATCGCTCCCTATGCAACTCCCTTTTCCTTTCATCCCTCCCTCCTGGCATAGAAACATCAAAAGCTATGGCACAATAGAGGTCCTTTGGCCCACAATGCTGTGCCAAACATGTCCTTACCTTAGAAATTTCCTAGGGTTACCATAGCCCTCTATTTTTCTAAGCTCCATGTACCTATTTAAGAGTCTCTTAAAAGACCCTATCGTATCCGCCTCCACCATCTTCACCAGCAGCCCATTCCACGCACTCTCCACTCTCTACTGAAGAAATGATTTTCCCCTGGTGATGCTGGTTTCCTCTGGGTCAAAACAGAATTGGCACTTTTTAAGAGAATTTTTAGAAGATTTTTTTTTAAATTACTTTGGAATTTCCTCTGTGCTATGATCAATGGTCCTTGCCCAGACATTAAGAATTGTAGTAGCTATGTTTTATTTGTGCAGAGAGAACCAACTTGTTAAGCAATAGTGTAAGCAACTTTTGTCTGGAAATCATTTTATTTGGAGGAGTTACCTTGTCTTTTTATAGTTTACTTTGAACTTGCTGTGCAAAATGGGGTTGGATTTTGTCTGAGCCACGTCATATGTTGTGTGATCGCATTGTCCTCCATTCTCCACCAGGCTGGGTACATGGTGTAACTGACTGTAATTTGATTTCTCTTTGCACTTTGCTCCCTGATCTGTGAAAGCCCCCTCTACCCCAGTCTACAGCCTGCAAGTATGGAAACCTGACAGGCTTGTATCCCACTGGAATACTGTGTAGTAAGCAGTGTTTAGGGGAAATCTGGTTTCAGTAAAAGCATCTAAAATCTGGCCCAGAAATGGTGTGATTAAAATTGGAAATGTTCACTCACCACTCTCTACGTTAAAAAAAATCTTACCCCTGACATCTCCTCTGTACCTACTTCCAAGCACCTTAAAACTGTGCCCTCTCATGTTAGCCATTTCAGTCCTGGGAAAAAGCCTCTGACTATCCACATGATCAATGCCTCTCATCACCTTATACACCTCTATCAGGTCACCTCTCATCCTCCATCGCTCCATGGAGAAAAGACTGAGTTCACTCAACTTATTCTCATAAGTTATTCTCATAAGCAACTTGTTCTGGAGCTACTCCGGCCTATGGTTAGGCCACACTTAGATCCCCTCCAGTTCACCTACCAGCCCCGACTAGGAGTTGACGATGCCATCGTCTACCTGCTGAACCATGTCTACACCACCTGCAGAAGCCAGCGAGCACTGTGAGGGTCATGTTTTTTGACTTCTCCAGTGCGTTCAAAACCATCCGCCCTGCTCTGCTGGGGGAGAAGCTGACAGCGATGCAAGTGGATGCTTCCCTGGTGTCATGGATTCTTGATTATTGACTGGCAGACCACAGTACGTGTGCTTGCAACACTGTGTGTCCGACAGAGTGATCAGCAGCACTGGGGCTCCACAGGAGACTGTCTTGTCTCCCGTTCTCTTCACCACTTACACCTCGGATTTCAACTACTGCACAGAGTCTTGTCATCTTCAGAAGTTTTCTGATGACTCTGCCATAGTTGGATGCATCAGCAAGGGAGATGAGGCTGAGTACAGAGCTACGGTAGGAAACTTTCTCACATGGTGTGAGCAGAATTATCTGCAGCATAATGTGAATTATGCTGCAGATAATTCTGCCAGTGATGTTGTCGGGATGGAACTGGACTCTCTGACAGTGGTGTTTGAAAAGAGGATGCTGTCCAAGTTGCATGCCGTCTTGGACAATGTCTCCCATCCATTACATAATGTATTGGTCGGGCACAGGAGTACATTCAGCCAGAGACTCATTCCACCGAGATGTAACACAGAGCATCATAGGAAGTCATTCCTGCCTGTGGCCATCAAACTTTACAATTCCTCCCTTGGAGGGTCAGACACCCTGAGCCAACAGGCTGGTCCTGGACTTATTTCATAATTTACTGGCATAATTTACATATTACTATGTAATTATTTATGATTTTATATTGATATATTTATACTCTATTATTGGTTGAGACAACTGTAACAAAAATCAATTTCCCTCAGGATCAATAAAGTATGACTATGACTATGACTACGACTATAAGACATGCTCCCCAATCCAGGCAACATCCTTGTAAATCTCCTCTGCACCCTTTCTATGTTTTCCACATCCTTCCTATAGTGAGGCAACCAGAATTGAGCACAGTACTCCAAGTGGGGTCTGACCAGGGTCCTATATAGTTGCAACATTAACTCTCGGCTCTTAAACTCAATCCCACGGTTGATGAAGGCCAATGCACCGTATGGCTTCTTAACCACAGAGTCAACCTGCGCAGCAGCTTTGAGTGTCCTATGGACTCGGACCCCAAGATCCCTCTGATCCTCCACAGTCAAGAATCTTACCATTAGTATGATATTCTGCCGTCATATTTGACCTACCAAAATGAACCACCTCACACTTATCTGGGTTGAACTCCATCTGCCACTTCTCAGCCCAGTTTTGCATCCTATCGATGTCCGACTGTAACCTCTGACAGCCCTCCACACTATCCACAACACTGCCAACCTTTGTGTCATCAGCAAGTTTACTAACCCATCCCTCCACTTCCTTACCTGGATCATTTATAAAAATCATGAAGAGTAGGGGTCCCAGAACAGATCCCTGAGGCACACCACTGGTCACCAACCTCCATGCAGAATATGACCCGTCTAAAACCACTCTTTGCCTTCTGTGGGCAAGCCAATTCTGGATCCACAAAGCAAGGTCCCCTTGGATCCCATGCCTCCTTACTTTCTCAATAAGCCTTGCATGGGGTACCTTATCAAATGCCCTGCTGAAAGGAACTTATCCTTGAAAATGGAACGAGTGCTACACCTGCCTCTACACCTTTTCCCTCACTACCATTCAGGGCCCAAACAGTCCTTCCAGGTGAGGCAACACCATCTGTGAGTCTGTTGGGGTCATTTACTGTGTCCGGTGTTCACAGTGTGGCCTCCTGTATATTGGTGAAACCCAACATAGATTGGGAGACCTCTTCACCGAGAAACAACATTCTGTCTGCCAGAACAAGTGAGATCTCCCTGTGACCACCCATTTTAATTCCACTTCCCATTCCAATAAGTCCATCAATGACCTCTTCCATTGTCATGATGAGGCCACACTTGAGTTCGAGGGACAACACCTTATATTTCATTTTGGGTAGCCTCCAACCTGATGGCATGAACACAGATTTCTCAAACTTCCAGTAATGCCTCCTGCCCCCTCACCATTTCCCATTGCCTTTCCCTCTCTCACCTTAATTCCTTGCCCGCCCATTGCCTGCCTCTGGTGTTTCCCCCACCACCGCACCCCCCTTTTTTTGTCCATGGCCTTCTGTCTCTTTCACCAATCAACTCCCCAGCTCTTTACTTCACCCCTCTCCCTCCGTTCCACCTATCATCTGGTGCTTCTCTCTCTCCCCTCCCCCACATCCAGTCCTGCCAAAAGGTTTCGGCCTGAAACGTCAACTGTACTTTTCATAGATGCTGCCTGGCCTGTTGAGTTCCTCCAGTGTTTTTGTGTGTGTTGCTCAGAGTGTTTTTCTGTTGATCAGTGTCAAAATGCCAAATTAAATCCACTGTGATTCAATGTTGTAAAACAAGTAAACATGAAAGCTCCCAAGAAGGTTGAATAGCTTTTTTATAGGCACTGTAAACTGATGGTAATGGTGGGAATTCCCCGATTATAGTCCCGAAAGTGCGTCAGGATGAACAGTTTCTTGTTAGGAGACGGTGTCATGTGTTTGGTTGTAGCTGGCCACTGGTGGTGTGTAAACTGCTGTCAGGATTATGGAGGAGAACTCCCTGGGTAAACAGAATGGATGACATTTCACCATTAGGTATTCAAGGTCGGGTGAACAGCAGTCCAACACCCACAGGGTTTTTCATGAAACAAACACCTCCATCTTTTTGCTTCTCTAAATCAGCAGTACGGTCCTTGTGGAAAATCAAGACAACTTTAGGTTTGATCACTGTATCTGGTTTGCTAGGGGAATGTCAAGTCTGACTCAGACATAGAATGTACCAATCCCTCATTTCACTCTGCTACAGCAAACCTTGTCCTCAGTATTGCTTTCCAGTGACTCCACGTTTGCTGGGTGGAGGCTCCTTTGTGATAGCAACTACACTCGCTTCTGAAAGAGGATTTGGTACTTTCCCAGCGTAGATGACAAATGAACTCTTCTCACCCTTCCATCCGGGTAAAGGTATCCATTAGAACTGATTGTTTTCAATTATCAAAATATACTTTATTCACAATAAATTATTTACAATCAACCATTCAATAACTAAATTCTTTACAGACATTAATTACCATTACACTCTATAGTTTGAAATTTTCTGACAAAATGAAGGTATCAGGGGAATTACTATTAAAGGGACAGAGCATAAACTGGCCTGTACGCAGATGACATTTTGAGCTATCTAGGGCAACCAACATACTCTTTACCTAAACTGATGCAATCCTTTGAACGATATGGCCAATTATCAGGATACAAGATCAACATAGATAAAACCCAACTACTTTCATATAACTATAGCCCACCAAGAGAAATTGGAAGTAGATATCCTCGGGCATGGCAAACAGAGTCTTTCAAATATTTGGGCAAAATTATCAGAATGCAATTATCAGCCTACATATATAAAAAAAATTAAGGAAGATACAACAAGATGGAACCTCATTCCTTTTCTTGGTCTCAGTTCAAGGCTTGAATCTATTAAAATAAATATACTGCCCAGACCCTATCAAAATCAGTTCAATGGGTCAAGATGCTATCAAGATATATATGGCAAGGTAAAAGGCCTAGAATTCGTCTCAAAACTTTGCAATTAGCGAAGGAAAAGGGGGGATGGGGCCTACCTTCTCTTAGAGATTATTATTTTGCAGCACAGTTGAGAGCCGTAATATGCTGGTGCGACCCATCATATGATGCTCAATGGAAAAACATTGAGGAGAGGATACTTTCCACCCCCATACAGGCAATTTTGGCTGATAACAACCTACAAAGTTACATAAATAATATTGATAACCCGTGGGTGAAATGGACTCTTAAAATATGGAAAACTATTATAAAAGAATATAAACTAGAGAGAGACATTGCAATTCTTAAATGGTGTGCATATGACTCTGATTTTACGCCGAATAAACTGGATGCTAGATTTAAGGACTGGACAGCTAAAGGAATAACAGCTATTTGCAATATAATGTTCAGTTTTGAAATGCTCAAAAAGAAACACTTAGTAGAAAAACAAGACCTTTATTGATATTTACAGATGTGACAGTATGCTAATAGGAGGGTTAAAAATGTAACCAAGGCAAGTACATGTTTGATAGAGCTATTTAGAAAGGATATAATTCAGACAACGGTAGTAGAATCATTTCAAGCGTGTATAAGGGTCCTAAAACACACTCGACTTCATACATTAAAACAAAATGGAAGGAGGTTCCGGTGATGTCATCGTTCAGAATGGCAGCTTAAGTCAGCAGCTCCTCCGGAAAAACGGATATTTTGCCCCATTAATGCATCAAATCTAAGATCTTTCGAACATATCTGAATTGATAAGGGGGCAAGAACGGGGAGAAAGAATGGAGATAAAAAAGCATCACTGCGGAGCCTATGGACGAGAGAGGTACAGCGCGTGGCTCTCCTACATGTGCGTGTAGCGGCGAAGCTCACGCTGGGCCTCGTTCAGGCGAAGCTGCAAACATGATGAAGATTCTGGAAGAGATAAGGGAAGTCCAAAGAGATATAAAGCAGCAACTCAATGATATAAAGTCAGAACTCGCCAACGTCAATCAGAAAATAGTGGTGGCAGAGACTCGAATTGAGAAGGTGGAAGACCGCATGCAAAACGTGGAACAGATACGAAGTAAGACGATAAAAATATTAAATCAACAGGAGAGTGAATTGCTTGACCAGGAGGAAAGATCGCGATGGAAAAATATCAGGATTTATAATGTTTCCGAAGGAGCAGAGGGATTGTCGATGACGAACTTTGTAGACAAGCTGCTGCGGGAAGCACTGGAGATTCCCCCGAATATGGAGATGAAAATAGAAAGGGCGCATCGTTCACTCACCCAGCGACTTACCGGAGACAGACAAAATAAATCGCGTTCCATTGTTCTTAAATTTCCTCGATTCAAGAGCAAGGCAGAGATTTTACCAAGGGCCTGGGGTAAGAAGAGGGTTTTTTGGAACGGGAAGTTAATATACTTCAATCATGATTCCCCCCCCCCCGACGATCCCACAGAAACAGAAGGAGTATTCTGAAGCGAAACGAATATTAAAGCAAGAAAAGATTAAATTTCAAACCCCGTTCCCTGCTAAACTGAGGGTATTTTACCAAGAAGGGATGCGACTGTTCCAGACGGTGGAAGACACGACTACAGACGTGAACAACAGAGGACTGTCCATTAGCGTGGTCAAACCAAGGGAAAGTCTGGCTGAGCAGTTGTCCCGAACTGCTTGGGAAATAGTAAGAGAACCGAGAAAGCAGGGGACGGGAGGAGGACGAGAGAAGGATATTAGGAAGAGACTGTGAGTTCTCCGAAGACAACCCTCACCTCCTCCAGAAGAGCCATAAGGTTTGGCTAACTTTAAAAGTGCTGATAAACTAAACGGAAGCAAAAACAGATGGTGATATACCTATCTCGAGAAATACATGTTATAATGTGGTTTTTATAACAATTTTTTAAAAATTCATTTCTTCATTTCTTCATTCCTTTTTCCCCACCTAAATGAGAATATACACATCGAAGGAATACACAGGGAAATCATTTCTGTGTAATAGACATAGTTTTTTTATACTTACATTTATAGGTACTGCAACAGGGGCCCTCAACCTACAGGTAGGAGGGGCTGTCCCCCACGGCTAGACGTTTCTTCTAGTCCAACCCAGGGTTATCTAGAGACCCCTGTCTTGGAATCACACTTTTGTTATTTTTTTTAATCACTCACATTTCTTGGCTCTTATTTGTTCAGGGAGTAGATCCTGCAAATTTCAATGATATATTAACAGATAAATACACATAGCTAAGAACAAAGTAAAACTCATTTCTTTTAATGTCAATGGGCTGGTGAATCCAGTCAAGTGCACCAAAATTCTATCAAAAATGAAGAGAGAACAAGCCCATGTAGTATATTTACAGAAAACTCACTTAAGTCATAATGAGCATGGAAAATTAAAGAGAATGAGCTTCACTAATTTGTTTTTCTCCTCATATAAATCAGGACATAGGAGAGGAGTTGCTATTCTCATCTCAAGCAAGCTAAATTTTGAAAAAGTATTCAAAATGGGAGATAAGGAGGGCAGGTATATTCTGGTAAGGAGGAATATAGATGGAAATCCAGTTACTTTATTGAATATTTATGCACCCCCAGGAAGTGGTATTAGTTTCTTCCAGAAAATTACTAATATTATGGTAACGGAAACAGAAGGTCTCTTGATATGTGGGGAGACTTAAATTTACAATTCAAACCAAAGTTAGACTCTTCCAATAGGAAAACTTATGAAACAAAGTCCTTACATAAGAAAGTTAACACCCTTTTTGAGGATGTTGGTCTAATTGATAAATGGAGGGACCTTTTCCCCGACAGTAGGGATTACACTCATTATTCTGCCCCCCCATTCCGTATATACAAGAATAGACTATTTCACAACATTTGGAAAAGATAGAGACAAAATAATCACCTATGGAATTGGGACAATAGATGTAAGTGACCATGCACCTATATATTTATCTGTTGATTTTGACCTACAACCAAAGAATACTATTTGGAAACTAAATTCAAGTCTACTCAATGATCCCTATTTTAAGAACAAATTAAAAAAGAAATTGGTCTTTACTTAGAATTCAATGATAATGGAGAGGTTTCACCTCCCATTCTATGGGATACTCTGAAGGTGTCATAAGGCGGTGGCTGGGGACGGACCCGAGTGCAAGACACAGACACTGAAGTACTAGGGACAGGACTAGGATACAGGGCGATGGCAAGGACATGGACATGAAAACCAGGAACCTGGAACAGGACTGGACAAGAGAGCTAGAAGCCCGGGCTTGGACTCCGAGCCAGAGACTGGACAAGAACCCAGTACCTGGGTCTTGCCTCTGGCTCAGACCCCAGAACTAGGCAAGGACAAGGCTTGGCAGGCAGGCAGAACAAGGCTGGAGTCTTCAGGCTAGAAGCTAGAGGATAGAGACTTGGCTTGGCTAGAGGCTAGAGGCTAGAGGCTAGACAAGAGACGAGGCGAGGCTTGGCAGGAGGCTGGAGGCAGGAGACGAGGCGGGGCGAGGCTGGAGGCAGGAGATGAGGTGAGGTGAGGCAGGAGACTTGAGGCGAGGCGAGACTGGAGGCTGGAGGCAGGAGACTTGAGGTGAGGCGAGGCTGGAGGCAGGAGACGAGGTGAGGCGAGGCTGGAGGCTGGAGACTTGAGGCGAGGTGAGGCTGGAGGCTGGAGACCTGAGACGAGGCGAGGCAGGCTCCTCCTAGGCAGGGCACGGATCACCACCCGACAGAAGCAAGGGACAGGAAGGGACAGAACCAACCCCAGGTGATGGCAAGATGGCCTGGTTTACCTGGATGGAGGCAAGGGACAGGAAGGGAGCTAGGTACAGGGTGGCTCCAGGACCAGACAGCAAGACAAGGCAAGGCTTCTGGCAAGGCAAGGCTTCTTGCAAAGCAAGGCGAGACGAGAACTTCAGGTGAGGCTAGCGTTACCGGCTAGACAAGGCAGGGCTTCAGGCGAGGAAACAAAAGGCAGAGGAAGGGATACAAGGAGTAAGGACAAGAACAATCCAGCGGCCACACCCTGGTCTCTGAAGGTATTTATGCAGCCAGACCCAACGAGCATCAGCTGCCTCAATTAGAGCTCAACAAGAACAGAAACAGGGTAGTCAGGAAAGCCTGGAGCAAGGGTCGACGGACCGGACCGTGAACCAAAATATGGACTTCACAGACTGGACTATGACAGAAGGCTGTCTTAAGAGGGAAAATTATAGTGATATCTTCATATAAGAAACAAATAAGGAATAGAACATTAGAGGAATTACCAATTAAGCTGAAGGAACTAGAAAAAAACACAAATTGAGTTTGGCACAGGATATACCAGAGGAAATTTTAAAAATTAGGAATGAAATTAATAGTTTGGCTACACAAGAAATCAGAAAAAATTTAATGTTTCTGAAACAGAGACACTACGAAAGTGGATCTAAATCTATAAAAATACCGGTGTGGAAACTGAAAAAAAAGATAGCAGAAAATACAATTCATAGAATTAGGGATCCAAGAACAAAAGTGATAAAAAAAATAAGTTAAGTGAAATTCAAGAAGCTTTTGAAATGTTTTACAAAACTCTATATTCCAAAATTCCAGGGGGAAGCATAACCCAAATTGACACCTTCCTGAATTCTTTAGTTACCCACTTTAAGCAAAGAACAAAATAGAACGATGACTGCTGACATAACTGAAGCTGAACTAAAAACTGCAATTAGTAGGCTTAAATTAAGCAAGTCACCAGGATCAGATGGATATATGGCAGAGTGGTGTAAAGAGTTCAGAAGTGAGTTAGTTCCTGTTTTACTCCCCACACTGAACTGGGCTCTAAGAAAGGTGCAAATGCCACCCAGCTGGAAGGAGGTGATAATCTCAGCTATACCGAAAGAAGGCAAGGATAAAATGGAATGTGGGTCATTTAGACCAATATCCGTTCTTAATGTGGATTATAGAATATTTACCACCATCATGGCCAAACGATTAGAAGAGTTTCTACCCACATTGATACATAATGATCAGACAGGTTTTATACAACAACGCCAAACACAAGACAATATACGAAGGACACTTCACGTTATGGATCATATAAAAAAAATGAAATTGAAGCAATACTGATAAGCGTGGATGCTGAAAGGGCATTTGATTCGATTAATTGGAATTTTCTTTACAGAGTTTTACATTGATTTGGTCTACATGACAGAATTATTAAAACTATACAGGCACTATATGACAACCCTACTGCTAGGATTAAAACCAATGGATATTTATCTGACAGTTTTACCCTAGAAAGGGGCACAAGACAAGGTTGTGCATGGTCACCGCTACTCTTCGCATTATATCTGGAACTATTAGCTCAATACATCAGACAAAATGAAGATATCAGGGGAATTACTATTAAACGGACAGAGCATAAATTGGCCTGTTACGTGGATGACATTTTGATCTATCTAGAGCAACCAACATACTCTTTACCTCCTTTGAACAATATGGC
Source organism: Mobula birostris (assembly GCF_030028105.1). Taxonomy (NCBI): domain Eukaryota; kingdom Metazoa; phylum Chordata; class Chondrichthyes; order Myliobatiformes; family Myliobatidae; genus Mobula; species Mobula birostris. The sequence goes on from NC_092394.1 coordinate 58,979,562, forward strand.
CAATTATCAGGATACAAGATCAACATAGACAAAACCCAACTACTTTCATATAACTATAGCCCACCAAGAGAAATTGAAAGTAGATATCCTTGGGCATGGCAAACAGAGTCCGTCAAATACTTGGGCATCATTATGCCAAAAGATTTGGCAAAATTATCAGAATGTAATTATCAGCCTATATATAAAAAATTAAGGAAGATATAACAAGATGGAACCTAATTCCTTTTCTTGGTCTCAGTTCAAGGATTGAATCTATTAAAATGAATATACTGCCCAGACTACTATATCTCTTTCAGACCCTACCAATAGAGATTAACCAAAATCAATTCAATGAATGGAACAAGATGCTATCAAGATATATATGGCAAGGTAAAAGGCCTAGAATTCGTCTCAAAACTTTGCAATTAGCGAAGGAAAAGGGGGGATGGGGCCTACCTTCTCTTAGAGATTATTATTTTGCAGCACAGTTGAGAGCTGTGATATGCTGGTGCAACCCATCATATGATGCTCAATGGAAAAACATTGAGGAGAGAATACTTTCCACCCCCATACAGGCAATTTTGGCTGAAAACAACCTACAAAGTTACATAAATAATATTGATAACCCGTGGGTGAAATGGACTCTTAAAATATGGAAAACTATTATAAAAGAATATAAACTAGAGAGAGACATTGCAATTCTTAAATGGTGTGCATATGACTCAGATTTTACACCAAATAAACTGGATGCTACATTTAAGAACTGGACAGCTAAAGGAATAACAGCTATTTGCAATATAATGAAAGAAGGAACACTGTTCAGTTTTGAAATGCTCAAAGAGAAACACTTATTAGAAAAATAAGACTTTTACCAGTATTTACAGATGCGACAGTATGTTAATAAGATGGTTAAAAATGAAACCAAGGCAAGTACGCGACTGCATTGGTGCTGCTTCCTGCACGCATGCTGAGCTCGTTGACTTTATTAACTTTGCCTCCAACTTTCACCCTGCCCTCAAGTTTACCTGGCCCATTTCCGACACCTCCCTCCCCTTTCTGGATCTCTCTATCTCTATCTCTGGAGACAGCTTATCCACTGATGTCTATTATAAGCCTACTGACTCTCACAGCTATCTGGACTATTCCTCTTCACACCCTGTCTCTTGCAAAAATGCCATTCCCTTCTCGCAATTCCTCCGTCTCCGCCGCATCTGCTCTCAGGATGAGGCTTTTCATTCCAGCACGAGGGAAATGTCCTCCTTTTTTAAGGAAAGGGGCTTCCCTTCCTCCACCATCAACTCTGCTCTCAAACACAGCTCCCCCATTTCACGCACATCTGCTCTCACTCCATCCTCCCGCCATTCCACTACTAAGCACATCTTTCCCTCCTCCCCTCTCTCTGCTTTCCGCAGGGATCGCTCCCTACGCGACTCCCTTGTCTATTCGTCCCCCCCATCTCTCCCCACTGATCTCCCTCCTGGCACTTATCCTTGTAAGCAGAACAAGTGCTACACATGCCCGTACACTTCCTCCCTTACCACCATTCAGGGCCCCAGACAGTCCTTGCAGGTGAGGCAACACTTCACCTGTGAGTCGGCTGGGGTGATATACTGCGTCCGGTGCTCCCGATGTGGCCTTCTATATATTGGCGAGACCCGACGCAGACTGGGAGATCATTTTGCTGAAAACCTACGCTCTGTCCGCCAGAGAAAGCAGGATCTTCCAGTGGCCACACATTTTAATTCCACATCCCATTCCCATTCTGACATGTCTATCCACGGCCTCCTCTACTGTCAAGATGAAGCCACACTCAGGTTGGAGGAACAACACTTTATATTCTGTCTGGGTAGCCTCCAACCTGATGGCATGAACATTGACTTCTCAAACTTCCGCTAATGCCCCACCTCCCCCTCGTACCCCATCTGTTATTTATTTATATACACACATTCTTTCTCTCTCTCTCCTTTTTCTCCCTCTATCCCTCTGACTATACCCCTTGCCCATTCTCTGGGTCCCCCCCCCCCAGTCTTTCTTCCCGGACCTCCTGTCCCATGATCCTCTCATATCCCTTTTGCCAATCACCTGTCCAGCTCTTGGCTCCATCCCTCCCCTCCTGTCTTCTCCTATCATTTCAGATCTCCCCCTCTCACTTTCAAATCCCTTACTCACTCTTCCTTCAGTTAGTCCTGACGAAGGGTCTCGGCCTGAAACGTCGACTGTACCTCTTCCTAGAGATGCTGCCTGGCCTGCTGCGTTCACCAGCAACTTTGATGTGTGTTGCTTGAATTTCCAGCACCTGCAGAATTCCTGTTGTTTACATGTCTGATGGAGCTGTTTAGAAAAGCATATAATTCAGACAACAGTAGTAAGATCATTTCAAGTGTGTATAAGGGTTTGTCAAATCTTAAAACACATTCGACTTCATACATGAAAACAAAATGGGAGAAGGAATAAGGGATAATAATATCCGAGGAAGACTGGACAATAATATGGAGGTATCAGTGGAAGTGTACCAGTTCACAGAAATGGAGGGAGATCAGGTGGAAAAACTTGGTAAGATATTTTATTACACCCTCTCAGAAATCCCATTATAATAGTAAACCCCCTGCTTGCTGGGGAAATTGTGGAAATCAAAATGCAAACCATTATCCTATTTTCTGGGAATTCCCCGTTATCAAAGACTATTGGAGTGGGATACATAATGCCCTACAAGACATCTTTAAATGTGAAATACCCTCAGAGAGTAAGACCAGGGCCGGACTTTAGGCAGGGCTAGGCAGGGCTAGGCAGGGCTAGTCTGGGCTGCAGCCCGGGGTTCCGAGCTGCAGATGGGCCCGAAATAGGTAGCTATCATCATGGCGGATGAAAAAATATATGAGAGTGGAGCACAGAAAAGAAAAAAAGAAAGAAGAAAAAGAGGAGCGTGAGAAAGAAGTATTAAAAAAGACTGAAATTGACAGAATTGTTTAAACCTGTTCTCGATGATGCAGCAATACCATCACTCTCGTCACAGTCTGAGACCGGTGGACAAATGGAGACTTGTTCAACAGCTAGCGTTAGCACCAGCGTTAGCACAGGACCACCGTCCTTGCCACAGTCAGCAGCTAACGTTGAAGAGGGAGAGAGCATGACTTTGGGATTCCTGACCACAGAGGCCTCCGAACAACCAGGTCGGGCACCATTAATGTTAACGTTACCGCTACTGAGGATCGTGACAGCACTGATCCTGCTCGCTGGGGAAAGGAAACGTGAGATGATTCAGTCCAAGCACACTGGGCTAAGAAAGGGCCGGAGTCCTGTCAGAATAAGGATGTGGATATCAAAGCTTCGGAACGAGTATACAAATAGCACAGACGTTTTTTCTCCAAATTTCATTTCAAACGCAAACTCGTAAATGGTGAGTACATATCAAGGCAATGGCTCTTCCACCGGCTGTGTGTTTTGTTCTGCATGCTGCATCTTCAGTGATGGTAACTGTCAGTCCATCTTCAAAACTGGCTTTAGCCACTGGAAACATGCCGCTCTGCGCATAGGAGAGCATGAAAATAGCGAACTCCGCAGGAAAACGATACTGACCTACGTTACACTAGCGTCTGACAGTGGAAGGATAGATACAGAACTGCAAAAACAGCTCGAGTCAGAGTGTGTCTACTGGACTGACATATTGAGAAGAGTGTTGGTGGTTGTGAAGTTTTTGGTCGAGAGGGGATTAGCTATTCGAGGCTCCAGTGACATATTTGGCAGGTCTGATAACGGCAACTACATAGGCTCAGATCCACAATGGGACAAGACAGGCTGAGTCATCTTACTCTGATGTCACTTGAAAGTGATCTTGTTCGGAAACTGGATTTTAGTGATCTGATCAAGGACTTTGCTGCAAAGAAATCCAGAAGAACTAGGCTTTAATTTTGGAAAACAAGCATCTGACTTCGTAAATATCCAGGCTTGTCTATCAGTGCTATTCCTGTTTTTGTGGCAATAGGCTAATAGTTGACTGTTAAAAACCTGGCAAGTAATAAGTGGTCTTTACTCTGCAATAGGTTAGTATGTGCTAGATCTCAAAGAGATTGTTGGAGTATTGTCAAGTTTCCAGGTTTGCTATAGTGCCATCTCTGTTGGCCTTTTTGTCTCTCATTTCCATTTTACTTTCTCAGAACACGGTTGAAAAAAATACCTAGATAAAAATGCATTGGCATTATTGAGAAATAAGGCCTATGGGTATGTGCAGCAATAGCTAAATAAAGATTTAAGATTAGGTACATCATACTTCGTCTCCCTCATAACTTTACTGAGCCAACTAAGCCTAGGTCGATTTTTGCGTGCTTTAGATGCTGTCCTTCAAACTAAGAATTTGCATTACTTTCTGTCCTCCCTCTTAAGGCCTGTAAGTTTATAGCCTATGTATTGTACTAAACCAATGTCTTGGTCCACAGCTTTGATATTTAGACCAGTACGACCTTTGCTCTTGTTCTTGCCTTTTTTTGCTTGATACAGCAGCATTTTACAGTGCTGGCTGGGGCCCATCAGGGCCCCACTAAATCCGGCCCTGAGTAAGGCCATATATTTTGGGTATATACCTCAAGAATGGTTGAAAACTGACTAAAATACTGGCTTTGCAATTAGTGAAAGTATTGTCATCTATAATTAATACTGACCAGTTTGGCTTCATTAAAGGCAAATCCTCAATTGACAATTTAAAGAGGTTACTGCACTTAATATGGCTGAACTCCCCAAGCAGTATCCCAGTTACTGCCATCTCCCTGGATGCCGAAAAGGCCTTTGACAGGATTGAGTGGAGATTTTTAACCACAGCCTTGTCACTCTTTGGGTTTGGCTCTATCTTTAAATCATGGATTAGAATTTTGTATAAAAACCCTAAGGCTGCAGTTATTACGAATGGTATCATATCCCCATTTTACAACATCTCATGGGGTACACACCAAGGCTGCCCCCTCTCCCCACTGTTATTTATGATTTTTTTGGAACTGTTGGCAATCATGATTAGAGCAGATCCAAATGGTAGAGAGGTGAAGGGAGGTGGAAAGGAGCATAAGCTGATGCTATATGCTGACGATATTTTATTACTGATTAGTGACCCTCCTAATTCCTTACCCCCACTAATGAAAACAATTCAATTATATTCTGAGGCATCTGGTTATAAAATCAACTGCAATAAATCTGAGGCTATGCCAATGGCAAAATTGTGTTTTTCAAATTCAGTATCTCAGTTTAATTTCAGATGGGTGCCAGTTGGAATGAAGTATCTAGGGGTCAAACTCAGTCAGAATTTGGATGAAATAATTACTTTAAATTACGATCCATTATTGAGTAGGATAAGAAATAATCTGGATAAGTGGGGGGCACTGAGACTGTCACTCTGGGGTAAAGTCAATGTAGTTAAAATGGTCATAGCACTTCAGTTTAACTATCTTTCTATGATGCTTCCTTTAAATATATCAGATTTGATCTACAAGCAATACAACAAAATTATCATGGATTTTCTATGGGATAAGAAGCCCAGAATTAAAATGAGTAAGAGTGTCTGTCCAGGGACATGGGTGGGCTCAGTCTACCAATGTCAGGACATATAAATTATCCTTTGAAAGGACCAAGTTAGCTAAACATTGGGACAGGGCTGATGTTGATTTAGATTGGGTAATTACAGAACGGAGCCTGGCTGCCCCACATTCTCCCCTTAACATCCCCTCACAACATGTGGAAAACAAGACTAATCTAAATCCTATACTATCTCACTCAAGGAGTGTGTGGAGTACAATTCATAAAGCTTGTAGAATGTCACATTTAAACCAGTTATACTCCTCGCTCTGGAATAACCCTGAGATACGCATTGGGAAAAGAATGGTGTACTGGAAAGAATGGAAGATTAAAGCTGTAAATACAGTAGGTGATCTCTGTGAGAATGGGAGTTTTACGTCATATGTAGATTTGCAGAGGAAATATAACTTTGTAGATAAATGGAATTTTTGGAAGTATTTGCAAATAAGACATTGCTTTAGTGGCATATTCAAGAACGATGACCCATAAAGTAACCCTTTAACTGAATACTTCACATTACCTCAGGAAGTTCATGAAGCATCTGTGTTTTATAAAACGTTCAAGCACTCTGTGGGTGAATCGTGTAACAATCTCAAAGCAGCATGGCAGAAGGATCTTGGAAGCAATATTGAAGATAATGAGTGGTCAAATATTTTATCAAATGTGGGTAGACATGTTAGGGAAGCAAGAGGGAAATTTATTCAATATAAGATAATACACATATTATTGGACACCAACTAGACTCTACGAAATGGGGATTGTTGATAATTTATGCTGGAAATGTAAGAATGAGGTGGGCACATATTTTCACATGATATGGGAGTGTTACATGGTTCGTCCATTTTGGTGTAAAGTTCTTGATCTGTTGGGGAGTTGGTCGGGTTCCACACTGCCCTTGTGCCCATGGCTTTGTCTCCTGGGTGACAGGACAATGATACCTAATGTAAACAATGACAAGTCCATTATTTTAAAGGTGGGTCTCATCACAGCTGCAAGAATCATATTGCAAAACTGGAAAAAACCCAGATGTCCCACTGTGAAGGAATGGACTGAGGAAATGATTAAGATTTCATCATATCAACAGATGTCGGGAAGAATTAACAGTGAGGGAAAAGTGCAAGACACGTGGGATCAATCTTGGTAGTATGTTAATTTAAATTTAAATTAGAACTTCTTTCTGTTTCTAAGTTTTACTTGTTTTCCTGTCATTGGATGGCTGTGTAAATATGCTGTACTGTATCTGCTCTGTGATATGCTGTGCTGCTTTGTAAAATAAGAATAAATAAGAATAAAAATCTGAATTACAAAAAAATGGTTGAAAAGAGATAAATATTTAATGAATATACTGCTGGTGGCTGGTAAAAAGACCCTTACCAGGAAATGGTTATCACAGGAGAGCCCAACTTTAAATGTATGGATGGAAACTACAATGGACATTCACAAAATGGAGAAGATAACAGCATCTGTTAATCATAAGTTGGAACAATTTGATTCATACTGGGAAAAATGGTTTAACTACATAACACCTCATAGGCCTGATTTTATTCTCACAAGTCAATGAATATGTTGTTAAAAAAAAATCACTCCCTACTTTGTACATAGTTTTCTTCTTTTGATTGTTCTTTCTTTCCTCTCCTTTCTATAGGTGTATACCTCGGATAAATATCATGTGGAGATTTGTGACAAATATGACTGTATGATATATATGTATAGTATCTGAAATACATCTTATGGAAAGTTTTGTTTGATGATGAACTTCAACAAAAAATAAATTACAAAAAAAAACAAGATGGGAGAGCGGAAACCTGATTAGATGAGGATTAACCAATCAGGAGAGACGGACTATGCGAGCATAAATACCACTGAACTAGATATGCCAAGTGATCATCCCTGATGTAGATGGCAGAGTGATTATAATTGGCATTTATACTCGGCTGGAAGCCCAAAAAGTTTGTGCACATACTCACTTCTGCTTCCGCACCCCCCCCCCCCGGACATTCTCAATTTCATGGCATACTGCTGGTGTCTTCCACAGTGAATCTGCCATTTCTTTATCCCCATTACAGGCTCTCCATTACAACAGTCTGATATCCATTCTCCCCTCTCTTTTATGCTTATATATCTAAAAATATATCTATCCTCCTTCATACTATTGGCTAGCTTGTCTTCATAATTGGTAGTGTAGTGGTTAGCAACGTTACTACAGATTGGGGTGTCCGGGAGTTCAGAGATCAATTCCGGCAACATTCTGTAAGGAGCCTCCCCTTGGGATACTTAGCTTTCATTCAGGTCCCCTAGCTTCCTCCCACAGTCCATGAGAGCAGACGCGATGACCCAAATGGCCCAATTCTGTGCCTGTATTTTATGAACATACCAGATAGGTAAATTGTCCCATGATTAGGGTAGGAGTAATCAGGTTTTTCCAGAGGTTACAGCGGCAGCATGGTTCAGAAGGGCTTACTCCGCTCTGTATCACTAAAAAAATCAAATTAGCTTCTAAAAGCATTGTTTCATAACCACCCACAATGATTCTACATCTTCTGATCCTATGTCACCTCTAAGGATCTGATTTCAATTTGTACCAATTGGGCCACCCCACCCTCACTACCTGTCCTTTCGATACAATGTGTATGCTTGGGTGTTAAACTCCCAACTATGATCTTCAGTGATGCCCACATCATACCTGCCCATCTCTAAATGGAGCTACAAGATGATCAGTGTGAGGTCACCCACTGACAGTATCAGAGTATCAGCCTAGATGTGAGGACTAATGACTTTGGAAGCTTCTCATCCAAAAGTGTATGCCCATCAAGTTGGTGCTGGTGACACCAGTTAATGTGATATTAAAATAGGCTGTTTGCCTTGACCGACAGGAAGCAGGAGAGAAGCTCAAATGACTAAACCTTTTAATGGTGATTATTTGAGCTGGAAACCCATTCAGCACTGGGCACCAACTTCAAATGATGAGAAACATGTATCAATATAGATGGATTAAGCAATTAACATATGCAGTTAAAACTGCATTGAACATAAAATATAGAGCAGGACAGGGCATTTTAGTCTACTCAAAGATGAGTGAGAGAAAAAAATGGAGGGCTAGAGTCTCTTAAATGTATCTGCCTCTGCCACATCCCGGCAGGATGTTCCATGCATCCACTACTATCTGTAAAAAAATACTTACCTCCAACATTCACCCCTCTATACTTTCCTCCAATCACCTTCAAATTATACCCCTCATATTAAGCCATCACCACCCTGGGAAAAAGATGTTAGCAGTTCACTCTATTCATGCCTCTATCAACTCACTGTCCCCGATTAAAAGGCACGGGGATTTCCTCCATCTTATCTGTCAGTGAAGTGTGTTTAAGACCATTGTAAAAAAACCAGCAGAGGAATGTGACAATCACAAGAAGTTTGTGTAGATGCACTGTGATGGAGCACAACGCTCAGATATTGGAGACAGGGGCCTTGCTCTTATTCAGAAAAAACAACAAAACAGCAGGATTCAACAGGACATGACAAATTCTCGCATGCCTCTAGGTCACAACTCAACGCTTTCAAGACTTAGTGAATTAACCACTGATGGTTGGAATACTGCCACCACATTGTGTTTTCTTTAATGTTTTAATCACCATTCCAAAATGAATTGGCAGTCAAACATATTAACCTTTGGACTGCCTCACCCCACTCTCTGCTGACAAGTGACTAGAGCAGCAAGCCCGGTACTATAACTTTTAGCTGAGCAGTAGTTGTGTAGAACAGGCAGTAGCATTGCTACAATCATGGTCTGTCTCCAAGTATCTTTAACTAACCATTAATTTTTTACTATTTTGTTAGCACTGGAATGTGTGATGGCACTATTTACACCGAGTACTGCTGCAGTCATGATCAAAAACCCCTACCATCCAGGCTGTGATGCCGAGGTGGTTTCATCATATCGCCCCATTTCGTTGCTGCCCATTGAAACCAAAATTCTTGTGAAAGTCCTGGCCAATAGGTTAAAAAAATGCATTTGTTCTATTATTCATCCAGATCAAACTGGCTTTAGGCCAGGTAGACATATGTATTTTAATTTGCATCATCTTTTCAATATTTTATATACAAAACATGCAGAAGAGGCTGTAGTCATTTCATTAGTCATAATCATGGTCATAGTTGTACTTTATTGATCCCAGGGGAAATTGGTTTTCGTTACAGTTGCACCATAAATAATAAATAGTAATAAAACCATAATTAGTTAAATAGTAATATGTATATTATGCCAGGAAGTAAGTCCAGGACCAGCCTATTGGCTCAGGGTGTCTGACCCTCCAAAGGAGGAGTTGTAGAGTTTGCTGGCCACAGGCAGGAATGACTTCCTATGATGCTCTATGTTGCATCTCAGTGGAATGAGTCACTGGCAGAATGTACTCCTGTGCCCACCCAGTACATTATGTAGCGGATGGGAGACTTTGTCCAAGATGGCATGCAACTTGGACAGCATCCTCTTTTTAGACATCACCATCAGAGAGTCCAGTTCCATCCCCACAACATCACTGGCCTTACGAATGAGTTTGTTGATTCTGTTGGTGTCTGCTACCCTCAGCCTGCTGCCCCAGCACACAACAGCAAACATGATCGCACTGGCCACCACAGACTCGTAGAACATCCTCAGCATCGTCCGGCAGATGTTAAAGGACCTCAGTCTCCTCAGGAAATAGAGACGGCTCTGACCCTTCTTGTAGACAGCCTCAGTGTTCTTTGACCAGTCCAGTTTATTGTCAATTCGTATCCCCAGGTATTTGTAATCCTCCACCATGTCCACACTGACCCCCGGATGGAAACAGGGGTCACCGGTACCTTAGCTCTCCTCAGATCTACCACCAGCTCCTTAGTCTTTTTCACATTAAGCTGCAGATGCACAACATGCATTTGACCAAGTGGAATGGCCATATACTGTATGATGTTTGCACTTTAGAAATTTGGATTTGGACCATCTTTTGTTAAATGGATTGAGATAATTTATTCACACCCATCTGCTTCTATTATCACTGATCAGAATATTTCCTCCCCTTTTGCAATTCATCGTGGGACTCGTCAAGGCTGCCCCCTTCTCCGTTTTTGTTTGCAGTTATCATTGAGCCACTGGCTGTCAGCACCAGACAGGACCCTTTGATATCTCCCATTGATATGCATGGACATAAACATCACCTTTCGTTATACACTGACGATGTCCTTTTATATATCTCCAGCCCACAAACATCAATACCCGCCCTCCTGACTCTAATTAATAATTTTGGTAGTTTCTCAGGTTTCTCTGTTAATTGGAATAAGAGTGAACTAATGCCAGTCACTGCAGTGGTTAATACAGCACATTTACAGTCCATTTCCTTTAAAATAACTTATAGTAATTTTTCCTGTCTTGGTGTGACTATTACAAAAAACCCAGATGACCTTTTGTAAGTGAATTGGTGAAACAAAGCTGAGCAGGTTAAATGCAATATTGACTTTTGGAAAACTCTTCCAATTTCTTTGGTGGGGATGGTTAATGCAATCAAGATAATTGTACCGCCACAATTTCTTCATCTTTTCCAGTCAATTCCATGTTTTATTCCTCTGTCATATTTTAAGTAATTGGATTCAATTATTATACCCTTCATTTGGAATTATAAAGCCATTAGAATTACTAAAAAAACACTTGTCAAAGCCCAAGGAAGCAGATGGTTTTGCCCTACCGAATGTTAAAATGTACTACTGGGCTGCCCACCTGTCCATTCTTGCATGGTGGAAAAAAGGCCCACCCTCTACCTCAGACTCATGCCCAGCATGGTTACTCAGAGAGCGAATACTTTGTAAGAAGACTTCTGTACTAGCTGTCCTTAATAGCCCCACTGCAGTTAATAAGTCACATTTTAGTAACAGCTTCGTGGTTGGCAGCACTATAAGAATTTGGAAGCAAATTCAACTACACGTTAAGGCCCCAAAAACTTAAATCGACACTCCGATTTGTGACAATCATTCCTTTTTGCCTGGCCTGAATGATACTGTTTTTTCTACCTGGAAACAGAGAGGCATCTGTAGTGTAGGTGATGTATTTATTAATGGAAACTTTGCCTCATTTGCGCAGTTACAAGCAATTTACAATATCCCTGTATCTAGTTTTTTTTTTCCCAGATATTTACAAATTCGAGATTATGTTAGGAAATATATACCTAACTTTGAAGTTTTAGACAAACGTGAGTCCCTGGAGGCAATAAATAAATTTGATCCTGTTACTCATAGTGCGGTACCCTATTTTTATCAGATCCTACATAATGGAGCTCGGGTGAATACGGCAGGTTTTAAACAGGCATGGGTGGATGAATTGGGTATAGAACTGACAGAGGAGGTCTGGGATGAGTGTTTAAAGAGTATACATGATTGTTTGGTCAACATCAGACACAGACTTGTACAGTTTAAAATAATACATAGACTCCATTATTCCAAAGAAAAGTTGCAGTTTCTACCCTGATGTTTCACCGTTCGTAATAGATGTAATCTGTAAACAGTAACTTGTCACATTCATTCTGGTCATGTTGTAAGCATACTGGAAAAGTATTTTTCACTGTTTCTCTGAGGCTTTTGGGAAGCGGTGGGAACAAGACCCGCTCGTAACCATCCTTGGAGCAACAAGCTCCCTATCTTCAGCCAATAAGTATGAAAAAATGGTTGTATTGTTTGGAATGGTGATTGCCAAGAAGCTAATCCTGCAAATGTGGAAAATGGACTCTGTGCCTACATACGATCTGTGGCTGAGAGAACTGGCAAATACTTCACATTTGGAGAGACTGAGACTATGTAATGAGGACAGAGGGGACATTTTTGAAAGGATATGGGGCCCTGTATAGGACTTTCTTATGGGATGAGGACTGAGGTTTTTTGATGCGGTGCACCTCTGCTGTGTATTTTTACTTTTGTCTTGATATTTTTCTCCCTTTTGCTGCTCAATATTTAATTTGATTTTGTTAAGGTCCTGGTTTTTGTGGATGTGCTGTTTTTTTGGGGGTTTTTTTGTTTGGTTGTTTATAATAAAAAAGATGTTAGAACCCTACCATCCAGACCATGATCGAACACGAACAAACACACACAAACACAAAATACGTCCAGACCATGATCACATCTCACTGCTGTCATCAGGAAGGAGGTACAGGTACCTCAGACCCCACACCACCAGGTTCAGGAATGATTATTTCCCTTACCAACAGGCTTTCAAACCAGCGAATTTCTGCAATTGGAAGCAGAATTTTTAAAATAATACAAAGATAATACACATTTCCCCCACTGGAAAAATACCACTCACCTCCACACTGAAATGGATCCACATCCTATGAACGCACTTCCAAGGACTCCACAGCTCATGGGTTTGATATTTATTGCTTATTTATTATTCGGGTTTGATCTTTTTGTATGTGCAGTTTGACGTCTTTTACACATTGGTTGTTTGTCTTTGTGTGCAGTTTTTCCATTGACTCTACCATGTTACTTGTAGTTACTATGAATGCTCACAAGAAAATGAATCTTGGTAGTAAATGGATATATATGTACTTTAATAACAAATTTGCTTTGAACCTTGAACTTGTGGGCTGCCCCCAGCACATCCTTGGGTTGTTAACGCAAACGATGCATCTCATTGTATGTTTTGATGAGCTAAATAAATAAAATTTTAATATTGTGACAATCTTTATTTAGAGCCACACTGGGGGGGGCAGGGGGGGGGAAGAGAAGAATCACAATGTTATTGTAACAAATTCCTATTCAAAACTGGTAGCGATTTAATAGATGACCAAATACAACACTGGTCTTGCTTGCACGTCTGTGGTCTTGGCTCAATATAGTACAGCAAACCAGAATATTTCAATAAATGCTGAAATATTTGAAAACAGAATATAAATTGTTACAATATTAATGTATTTTGGAAAAACTGGTAACTTATGCAAAACCATTTCACAAATTTAAAAAACTAATTGGTAATTCCTGAAGTGATTATCAGTTCAGCTTCTCTCTGAAAATGGTTCACCAGCAGTGCAACAGCCTTACCCCATTTTAGCTTCAATAGACAGTATTCTGTGAGGCAAGAGGCACTGGCCAACTCAACAGACAAGCTCAAATGGGGTATGGACTATTGGGAGAACTCCCCAGAATCTTCACAAATGCCCAATGAAAGGGTTAATCAGCCTCCTCCTATCACTGGCCTAACCAGAATTGGCTCTGCTGTCTTTTGCTAACAACAGGTCACTGGATAATCAGACATAAGATATCTTTCAATGCCCTTAATTTCAGTACCTGCAAACCCCCATATTTTACTGGAAGCAGCTTCACAAAAGTCACAGTTCAGGAATTAAACAGACAGCAATCAGTTCAGTTTAAATTGACCACAAAACCCAGCACTCAGTGTCAGAACCACACTGCCCCTTCCTGAACCACAAGAAACAGCATTCTCAGTTTACATCAGAGCATCTTCTTTCCTTTACTGCCTCAACTGAACCTTAAATAAGAACTTAAAACCATGTACAGTAGTTGCCTTCAATGCTCCCCTGTGCTGAGCTGGGGATCAGGCCTCAAGTTCCAGTCACAATCACTGTAACGAGTTTCTGCCCACGATCTCACATCTAACCAAATACTCCCCAAAGAAGAGAAGATGCCAGGAGAATTGAAAGCCTGGTCACTAGAGAGTGAGAACTGAAACTAATTTACATTGTTTAATCAAGGTGGAAACTGCTCGTAGCCATAGACACTGTACTGCTGCCCACCAATATGCAACTGCCTGCTAATTGAAGAGTGGAGCAGAATGGAAAGCAAGACAAGGCAGCCTGGACTCCAAAGGCCGTGTCTGGGAGCTGGCTTTGCACAAGTTGAACTCCAGCCCAGATGATCACTGCCCAGGGGGAGCAGAGCACGCATGTCTCCAGTCTGGTATCAGGGCGAGTCAATGGCACGTGGACATGAATGCAGCAGCAACCCCTCCTGTTGCCTGGTGAGGGAATTACTTGGTTCCTGTCAACCACTACCCCTGTTCTCCAGACGTTAGATGTTCCTCTGGGGAACACAAGTTACTCTCGATCTGGCAGACTTCACATTTCCTGCCTTTGCCCTGCTCATGGTGTGTAATGCTCCGCTGGAAGATGCTTTAGAAGCTCCGGCAACGGAAGGGACCTTCGCTCAGGGTGGCTGCACCACAATCAAGGAAGCAGAGATATTTTAAATCTGAAAATAGAATGCTGGATGGCCGAGTGAGGAAGCAATCGTGGAGAGTAACAGTTCATATCCCAGTACTGACAAAAGGTCATTGATCTGAAACAGTAACCCCATTTCTCCCAAGGCTGTCGGACCTGCTCAGTTCCTTGGGCACTGATAGATTACTGCCTACTGATAACAGCAGTGTGGGAGCAAACAGTTCGACTGCAGTTAGACCCTGTTCCAAATGTCTGCAAAAAGACCCCTCCAGTTGTTCAAGCATTGGGAACCTGGCAACTTTCCTTTTCATACCGTATCAACTGCTACCCAAAGCCAGTGGCTCAATTATACTTTACTATGTTTTCCCTTCCCACCACACACTAAAAACACATGCAACCTGTTAGACACCAAGGTTTCCTGGTCTTACTTTTCCTTTTTAATGCTTTGAAAATCAAAACCATTTAAAGAAGTGGTGGTTAGAAGGATTGAAGTAATTACCAATAATCACAGCCACTGCTATCTCACTGCAGATGACTAGATAAGTGATATGACAGGTTTACAGGGTACAAGTGCCTCACACAGGCTGAGAAACTTTTCTCACTCAATTTAACATGTTCAAATTAATTCAAAGCTTTCAAAACCAAAGGAATATTTCACTAAGTAAAGGATCAAGTCTCCTAGCATGGGCTGAGGAATAGCATTGTCTTAAAAATACAATGCAAGATGATACAAATCTATTGGCACTGCCTGGATGCTGAAGGTTCTCCCCACCCACACAATACTAGATTGGATAATCTGTCACGATCTGAACATTTCCAATTTTAATCACACCATTTCTGGGCCAGATTTTAGATGCTTTTACTGAAACCAGATTTCCCCTAAACTCTGCTTACTACACAGTATTCCAGTGGGATACAAGCCTGTCAGGTTTCCATACTTGCAGGCTGTAGACTGGGGTAGAGGGGGCTTTCACAGATCAGGGAGCAAAGTGCAAAGAGAAATCAAATTACAGTCAGTTACACCATGTACCCAGCCTGGTGGAGAATGGAGGACAATGTGATCACACAACATATGACGTGGCTCAGACAAAATCCAACCCCATTTTGCACAGCAAGTTCAAAGTAAACTATAAAAAGACAAGGTAACTCCTCCAAATAAAATGATTTCCAGACAAAAGTTGCTTACACTATTGCTTAACAAGTTGGTTCTCTCTGCACAAATAAAACATAGCTACTACAATTCTTAATGTCTGGGCAAGGACCATTGATCATAGCACGGAGGAAATTCCAAAGTAATTTTTAAAAAATCTTCTAAAAATTCTCTTAAAAAGTGCCAATTCAGTTTTGACCCAGAGGAAACCAGCATCACCAGGGGAAAATCATTTCTTCAGCATTGCTATTCAGCTTGAAGAGAGGTGTGTGATTTCCGTAGTTATTTATTTTCCCCAATGTAAGGAAGAACCACAAGGATTGCAAGCGATCACCATGGCCGCATTGCCATGGCGCTGGGTAAGGTGGCATTTTCCCAGGAGCAGGCAGATGGCCTAGTCTGTCTTCAGAATGCAAGGGCAGTTCACGAGTATACCATTTTGTCATATCTGTCCCTCCTTAGGCAGGCCCTCCCAGTGTTGATAGTGAAGTTCCAGGACATTATGGCACACCTTCAGAGAAAGTAGTCAGCAACTGTCTTTTTGGCTGACACCCCTCGAGATTCCTGAGGAGCAGCTTCAAAAATAGTAAACTCCTTCTCTAAATGCTCATCCAGTTCAAGAATTGCAGCGACGTTTCCACACCTACAGGGACAGGGACACACTCAGATCAAATAGGAATTTTTACAAAATATAATAAGACCCCAGTATATTAAATACCAAGGCAAACAACAGGAATTCTGCAGATGCTGGAAATTCAAGCAACACACATCAAAGTTGCTGGTGAACGCAGCAGGCCAGGCAGCATCTGTAGGAAGAGGTACAGTCGACATTTCAGGCCGAGACCCTTCGTCAGGACTAACTGAAGGAAGAGTGAGTAAAGGATTTGAAAGTTGGAGGGGGAGGGGGAGATCCAAAATGATAGGAGAAGGCAGGAGGGGGAGGGATAGAGCCAAGAGCTGGACAGGTGATAGGCAAAAGGGGATACGAGAGGATCATGGGACAGGAGGTCCGGGAAGAAAGACGAGGGGGGACCCAGAGGATGGGCAAGAGGTATATTCAGAGGGACAGAGGGAGAAAAAGGAGAGTGAGAGAAAGAATGTGTGCATAAAAATAAGTAACAGATGGGGTACGAGGGGGAGGTGGGGCCTTAGCGGAAGTTAGAGAAGTCGATGTTCATGCCATCAGGTTGGAGGCTACCCAGACAGAATATAAGGTGTTGTTCCTCCAACCTGAGTGTGGCTTCATCTTTACAGTAGAGGAGGCCGTGGATAGACATGTCAGAATGGGAATGGGATGTGGAATTAAAATGTGTGGTCACTGGGAGATCCTGCTTTCTCTGGCGGACAGAGCATAGATGTTCAGCAAAGCGGTCTCCCAGTCTGCGTCGGGTCTCGCCAATATATAAAAGGCCACATCGGGAGCACTGGACGCAGTATATCACCCCAGTCGACTCACAGGTGAAGTGTTGCCTCACCTGGAAGGACTGTTTGGGGCCCTGAATGGTGGTAAGGGAGGAAGTGTAAGGGCATGTGTAGCACTTGTTCCGCTTACACGGATAAGTGCCAGGAGGGAGATCAGTGGGGAGGGATGGGGGGGACGAATGGACAAGGCACTTCCCCAACCCTCAAACTTATAATAATTTATGTCCTGCATTTTGGATCGGGATGACAGAACAGCGTGGGAGCTGAATTCTGAAGGAAGGCAGTTTTTTAAAAAACTTCAAGTGCAAGAAGGGCAAGACTGCGCAGGTGCGTGACATAACAGGACAGTGCGGAGAGTTTAAAAAGGAGACCACCCTATACAGCGGGGAGCTGTCAGAGCGGGCAGCAGAGTGAGTGGTAGCAGAGTGTAGGGCCTTGGCTTCAACGGGCTTCGGCGGTAAACGGGAAGAGGCAAGAGCGAGACACCAACTCTTTTTTTCTCCACCCCCCACCCCTTTCGCGAATCGACCCTGTTCCTGTTTCATTCCTGTAGAATTAGGTAGCATGCCTGCAGGGTTAGTGCTTTGTTCAGTGTGTCAGATGTGGAAATCCTGGGATACCTCCAGCCTCCCTGATGGCCACATCTGCGCCAGGTGCACTGAGATGCAGCTCCTCAGAGACCGTGTTAGGGATCTGAAGCTGCAGTTTGATGACCTACTGCTTATCAGGGAAAGTGAAGAGGTGATAGACAGGAGCTACAGGCAGGTAGTCATCCCGAGGCTACAGGGGTCAGAAAACTAGGTGGCTGTAAGGAGAGGGAAGGAAAATGCCCAGATAGTGGAGAGCACCCCTGTGGCTGTCCCCCTCAGCAGCAAATATCTTGTTCTGGATACTGTTGAGGGGGATGACCTGACAGGGGACGCCCATGGTGACCGGGTTTCTGGCACTGAGCCTGGTGCTGTTGTGCAGGAGAGAAAGAGGGAGAAGAGGAATGCGGTAGTCATAGGGGATTCCATAGTCAGGGGATCAGACAGGATATTCTGTGAGCCTGATAGAGATACCCGCATGGTGTGTTGCCTCCCAGGTGCCAGGGTACAGGATGTCTCGGATCGGGTCCAGAATATTCTGAAGGGGCAGGGTGAGCAGCCAGTTGCCTTGGTACATGTTGGTACCAATGACGTACATAGGAGAAGGGAGGAGGTCCTGAAGAGAGATCTCTGGGAGTTAGGAAGGAAGCTGAGAAGCAGGACCTCCAGGGTAGTAATCTCGGGAATGCGACCTGTGCCACGTGCTAGCGAGGGCAAGAGTAGTAGGATCAGGCAGATGAATGCGTGGCTGAGAGACTGGTGCAGGGGGCAGGGCTTCAGATTCTTGGATCATTGGGATCTCTTCTGGGGGAAGTATGACCTGTTCAAAATGGACAGGTTACACCCGAACCCGAAGGGGACCAATATCCAGGTGGGAAGGTTTAATAGAGCTGTTAGGGAGGGTTTAAACTAACTTGGCAGGGGGATGGGAACCAGAATGATAGAGCGGAGGAAGGGGAAAACAGAAATAAATCTAAGATAGTGAGCAGTAAAGATGTCAGGAAAGACAGGCAGGTGATGGGGCAAATTTGTAGCCATTGGGATGAGTTGCAGTGAAATCAAAGCAAAAAGTACCAAATACTGGCCTTAAGGTGTTATACTTAAATGCACGCAGCATAAGGAATTAGGTGGATGATCTTGTTGTATAGCTACAAATTGGCAGATATGATATTGTGGCCATCGCTGAGACGTGGCTGAAGGATGCACGGCTCTGGGAGCTGAACGTCCAAGGATACACAGTGTATTGGAAGGATAGGAAGGTAGGCAGAGGGGGAGGCGTGACTTTATTAGTAAGAAATGATATTAAATCATTAGAAAGAGGTGACATAGGATTGGAAGGTGCAGAATCTTTATGGGTTGAGCTAAGAAATCACAGGGGTAAAAGGACCCTGATGGCAGTTATTTATAGGCCTCCAAACAGCTGCAGTGATGTGGACTACAAATTACAACAGGAAATAGAAAAGGCTTGTCAGAAGGGCAGTGTTATGATAATTGTGGGGGATTTTAACATGCGAGTGGATTGGGAAAATCAGGTCGGCACTGGATCTCAAGAGAGAGAATTTGTAGAATGTCTGCGAGATGGCTTTTTAGAACAGCTTGTGTTGAGCCCACTAGGGGATCAGCTGTACTGGATTGGGTATTGTGTAATGAACCGGAGGTGATTAGAGAGACTGAAGTGAAGGAACCCTTTGGAGGCAGTGATCATAACATGATTGAGTTCACTGTGAAATTTGAAAAAGAGAAGCCGAAATCTGATGTGTCGGTATTTCAGTGGAGTAAAGGAAATTATAGTGGCATGAGAGAGGTACTGGCCAAAGTTGACTGGAAAGGGACACTGGCGGGAAGGACAGCAGAGCAGCAGTGGCTGGAGTTTATGCGAGAAGTGAGGAAGGTGCAAGACAGGTATATTCCAAAAAAGAAGAAATTTTCGAGTTGTAAAAGGATGCAACCATGGCTGACAAGAGAAGTCAAAGCCAAAGTTAAAGCAAAGGAGAGGGCACACAAGGAAGCAAAAATTAGTGGGAAGACAGAGGATTGGGAAGTTTTTACAGGCTTACAAAAGGAAACTGAGAAGGTCATTAAGAGGGAAAAGATGAACTATGAAAGGAAGCTAGCAAATAATATCAAAGAGGATACTAAAAGCTTTTTCAAGTATATAAAGAGTAAAAGACAGGTGAGAATAGATATAGGACCAATAGAAAATGATGCTGGAGAAATTGTAATGGGAGATAAGGAGATGGCGAAGGAACTGAATGAGTATTTTGCATCGGTCTTCACTGAGGAAGACATCAGCAGTATACCAAAGGCTCAAGGGTGGCAGGGAAGAGAAGTGTGCGCAGTCACAATTACGACAGAGAAAGTACTCAGGAAGCTGAATAGTCTAAAGGTAGATAAATCTCCCAGACCAGATGGAATGCACCCTCGTGTTCTGAAGGAAGTAGCTGTGGAGATTGCGGAGGCATTAGCGATGATCTTTCAAAAGTCGATAGATTCTGGCATGGTTCTGGAGGACTGGAAGATTGCAAATGTCACTCCGCTATTTAAGAAGGGGGCAAGGAAGCAAAAAGGAAATTATAGACCTGTTAGCTTGACATCGGTGATTAGAAAGTTGTTGGAGTCGATTCTCAAGGATAAGGTTACAGAGTACCTGGAGGCATATGACAAGATAGGCAGAACTCAGCATGGATTCCTTAAAGGAAAATCCTGCCTGACAAACCTATTACAATTTTTTGAGGAAATTACAAGTAGGCTAGACAAGGGAGATGCAGTGGATGCTGTATATTTGGATTTTCAGAAGGCCTTTGACAGTGGGAATAAAGGGATCCTATTCTGGTTGGCTGCTGGTTACCAGTGGTGTTCCACAGGGGTCCGTGTTGGGGCCACTTCTTTTTACATTGTACATCAACGATTTGAATTATGGAATAGATGGCTTTGTGGCCAAGTTTGCTGACGATACAAAGATAGGTGGAGGGGCCGGTAGTGCTGAGGAAACAGAGAGTCTGCAGAGAGACTTGGATAGATTGGAAGAATGGGCAAAGAAGTGGCAAATGAAATACAATGTTGGAAAGTGTATGGTTATGCACTTTGGCAGAAGAAATAAATGGGCAGACTATTATTTAAATGGGGAAAGAATTCAAAGTTCTGAGATGCAATGGGACTTGGGAGTCCTCGTACAGGATACCCTTAAGGTTAACCTCCAGGTTGAGTCGGTGGTGAAGAAGGCGAATGCAATGTTGGCATTCATTTCTAGAGGAATAGAGTATAGGAGCAGGGATGTGATGTTGAGGCTCTGTAAGGCACTGGTGAGACCTCACTTGGAGTACTGTGGGCAGTTTTGGTCTCCTTATTTAAGAAAGGATGTGCTGACGTTGGAGACAGTACAGAGAAGATTCACTAGAATGATTCCAGGAATGAGAGGGTTAACATATGAGGAACGTTTGTCTGCTCTTGGACTGTATTTCTTGGAGCTTAGAAGAATGAGGGGAGACCTCACAGAAACATTTCGAATGTTGAAAGGCATGGACAGAGTGGATGTGGCAAAGTTGTTTCTCATGATGGGGGAGTCTAGTAGGAGAGAGCATGACTTAAGGATTGAAGGGCAACCATTCAGAACAGAACTGCGAAGAAATTTTTTAGCTAGAGGGTGGTGAATCTATGGAATTCGTTGCCACGGGCAGCAGTGGAGGCCAAGTCATGGGGTGTATTTAAGGCAGAGATTGATAGGTATCTGAGTAGCCAGGGCATCAAAGGTTATGGTGAGAAGGCAGGGGAGTGCGACTAAATGGCAGAATGGAATGGATCAGCTCATGATAAAATGGTGGAGCAGACTCGATGGGCCGAATGGCCAACTTCCGCTCCTTTATCTTATGGTCTTATGTATAGGACCCTGGTCAGTCCCCACTTGGAATAGTGTGTTCAGTTCTGATCACTTCACCACAGGAAGGATGTGGAAACTATAGAAAGGGTGCAGAGGAGATTTACCTGGATTGGGGAGCATGTCTTATGAGAATCGGTTGAGTGAACTCGGCCTTTTCTCCTTGGAGCGACGGATGATGAGAGGTGATCTGATAGAGGTGTATAAGATGATGAGAGGCATTGTTCGTGTGGAGAGCGAGGCTTTTTCCCCAGGGCTGAAATGGTTAGCATGAGAGGGCACAGTTTTAAGGTGCTTGGGAGTAGGTACAGAGGAGATGTCAGGGGTAAGTTTTTTTTTCTTCGCAGAGAGTGGTGAGTGCATGGAATGAGCTGCCAGCGACGGTGGTAGACGCAGATACGATAGGGTCTTTTAAGAGGCTCCTGGATAGTTACATGGAGCTTAGAAAAATAGAGGGCTATGGGTAACGCCAGGTAATTTCTAAAATACATGTTTGCCACAGCATTGAGGGCTGAAGGGCCTGTATTGTGCTGCAGGTTTTCTACATTTCTATGTTCTATGTGACATAAAAGATCTGAACATGAATGTCTTTCACTTCTGGAATTTGGATTCTCTGTGACCTTCTCCCATTAATGTATGCATTTTCTTTGCCAGGTTGAATGATTATTGTAAATTGCCCAAAGTACATGTTAATTTATAAGGAAAAAAAAAATCAAAGGGGGCTTTTGTGAGAGACAATGAGTTGACTAAAAGAATGAGAAATCGGATTAATAGTGTCCCTGGATTAGACATACAGATCACCTACTTCACCATCCAAAGAACTGCATCCCATTTGTGCTCCAATTCCATTGTCCCCACAAGCGGCACTCGGAAACGGCCAACAAAACCAACGTGCACAACGTTGGGATGTGGGAAGAAACCAGAGCATCTTGGACAAACCGACGAGCCACAGGGAGGATTGCTGCATCGACAGCACTCGAGGTCAAGATCAAACACAAGTACTTCCCATCCCCATTCTAACGTATCAATCTACGTTCTCCTCTACAGCCACAATGAGGCCATAAGATTGGAGAGGGTTGTCATGGTGGCCTCAAAGCTCACAACATAAAAATGATTTTGCGAAATTCCAGGTTTCAACCCCGCCCCCTCTTATTCCAATGAGCTCCCTTCTTACCACTTCTCCTCATGGTCCACTCTCCTCAATCAAATCCCTACCCCCCCCTCCCCCTCCATGGTCCACTCTCCTCAATCAAATCCCTCCCCCATGGTCCACTCTCCTCAATCAAATCCCTCCCACTCCTCCCATGGTTCACTCTCCTCAATCAAATCCCTTCCCCTTCCCCCCCCCTCCATGGTCCACTCTCCTCAATCAAATCCCTTCCCCCCTCCCCCCATGGTCCACTCTCCTCAATCAAATCTCTCCCACCCCCCATGGTCCATTCTCCTCAATCAAATCCCTCCCCCACCCCCCCATGGTCCACTCTCCTCAATCAAAACCCTCCCCCCTCCCCCTCCAGGGTCCACTCTCCTCAATCAAATCCCTTCCCCCCTCCCCCCATGGTCCACTCTCCTCAATCAAATCTCTCCCACCCCCCATGGTCCATTCTCCTCAAACAAATCCCACCCACCCCCATGGTCCACTCTCCTCAATCAAATCCCTCCCCCACCCCCCCCATGGTCCACTCTCCTCAATCAAATCCCTCCCACTCCCCCCATGGTCCACTCTCCTCAATCAAATCCCTTCCCCCTCCCCCCCCCTCCATGGTCCACTCTCCACAATCAAATCTCTCCCCCCTCCACCCCCCATGGTCCACTCTCCTCAATCAAATCCCTCCCCCATGGTCCACTCTCCTCAATCAAATCCCTTCCCCCCCCCATGGTCCACTCTCCTCAATCAAATCCCTCCCCCCTCCCCCCCATGGTCCACTCTCCTCAATCAAATCCCTCCCCCCTCCCCCCCATGGTCCACTATCCTCAATCAAATCCCTCCCACCCCCCATGTTCCACTCTCCCCAATCAAATCCCTTCCCCCACCCCCCCATGGTCCACTCTCCTCAATCAAATCGCTTCCCCCCCCCCCAATGGTCCACTCTCTGCAATAAAATCCCTCCCCTCCCCCATGGTCCACTCTCCTCAATCAAATCCCTCCCACCCCCCATGGTCCACTCTCCTCAATCAAATCCCTCCCCTCCCCCATGGTCCACTCTCCTCAATCAAATCCCTTCCCCCACCCCCCCATGGTCCACTCTCCGCAATTAAATCTCTTCCCCCCCCCCCCCAATGGTCCACTCTCAATCAAATCCCTTCCCCCCCCCATGGTCCACTCTCCTCAATCAAATCCCTCCCCCCCCATGGTCCACTCTCCTCAATCAAACCCCTTCCCCCCCCCCATGGTCTACTCTCCTCAATCAAATCCCTCCCCCCCCCATGGTCCACTCTCATCAAATCCCTCCCCCCTCTCCCTCCAGGGTCCACTCTCCTGAATCAAATCCCTTCCCCCCCCATGGTCCACTCTCCTCAATCAAATCCCTCCCCCCCCCATGGTCCACTCTCAATCAAATCCCTCCCATCCCATGGTCCACTCTCCTGAATCAAATCCCTCCCTCCTCCCCCTCCATGGTCCACTCTCCTCAATCAAATCCCTTCCCCCCCCCCCCATGGTCCACTCTCCTCAATCAAATCCCTCCCCGCCCCATGGTCCACTCTCCTCAATCAAATCCCTTCCCCCCCCCCCATGGTCCACTCTCCTCAATCAAATCCCTCCCCGCCCCATGGTCCACTCTCAATCAAATCCCTCCCATCCCATGGTCCACTCTCCTGAATCAAATCCCTCCCTCCTCCCCCTCCATGGTCCACTCTCCTCAATCAAATCCCTTCCCCCACCCCCATGGTCCACTCTCCTCAATCAAATCCCTCCCTCCTCCCCCTCCATGGTCCACTCTCCTCAATCAAGTCCCTTCCCCCACCTCCCCCCACCCCATGGATGGTCCAGGTTTTTCCCCAGGGTTGAAATGGCTAACATGAGAGGGCTCAGCTTTAAGGTGCTTGGAAGTAGGCAGAAGGGGAATGTCAGAGGTAAGTTTTTCACAGAGAGAGTGGTGGATGTGTGGAATGCACCACCAGCGAAGGTGGTAGAGGCATTTATGATAGGGTCTTTTAAGAGGCTGTTGGATAGGTACATGGAGCTTAGAAAATAGAGGGCGATGTGCTAGGGAAATTCTAGGCAGTTTCCAGAGTAGGTTACATGGTCGGCCCAACATTGTGGCTGAAGGGCCTGTAATGTGCTGTAGATTTCTTTGTTTCTATCCCTCCACATTTCCTTCCTTATCGCTTGTACATATTGAGTGAGACGCGACAATGATGTCGTGAGATGGATGTAAGAAATAAAACTTCTAAGGTAGTCTAATCGTACACCCCTCTGCATTCATGTATCACATGCTTACATTTCTTCCCTTCTCCTACCTTCTTATTTAGGCTTCTTCCCCTTTCCTTTCCAGTTCCGATGAAGGGTCTCAGCCCAAAACGTTTATTTCCCTTCACCGCCTGCTGCATTCCTCCAGTAATTTTTGTGTATCCACTTTAAACCATGTTGTAACAAAGCAAAAGATAGTCATCCGTGGGTTCCACACTTGCTCTTACCTGTAGCAGTAGTTGGGTGCTGACCAGACAGTTAGAACAGTTTCATTGAAATGCCACTTGTAGCCCTCCATCACCAGCTGGTGGGCACGGCAGATCAGGTCTATGCTGTTGGCAGCACTGAAGTGGGCAACAACATCACTGCCAAAGAGATAGCCAGCTCCGCGGGGGCTGATGCCCCAGCCGGTTGTATCTGAAAACAAAAATCCAGTGTCAGCCATTTTACACTAAAGGTTCAGTGACTATGGTTTTTCCAGTGAGAAATGACCATCAGTGCATTACTTTGTGATGTCTGGATGTCGCTGGGTTTAGAGGAGGCTTGTGGGGACATGAACATGGCTCATCAGGAAACCATTATGTTTAGAGGGGTTAAAACACACCAAGTTTGGAGGGCCCAGACTCTAAGAAAAGCTCTGAGTAAACCAAGTGATCCTAATGACAAGCCAGGGAACAGGAAATAAACTGTGGGAGAGAGGAATTTTATACTCAGTGCATTCACCAGATTGGGGCAGGGAAATCAAATTTCTGCCCTTTGTGCAGATGGGAACAAAAACAAAGGGTGAAAAAGTAGCCACTTGCTGTTCTCTGTATCACTAATGTTGGTTGAACAGAGTGGGAGCAAATCCATTATAAATAACGACTGAACTACATACCCACGCCCACCATCTGTTAATTCCTTCTATCCCAGCTAGTTTGAACAAAGTTACCGATGACACACCTAAGCGAAATTCAATGCAAACAAGAACTGGAAATAGGAGAAGGCTACAACAGTGGCCAAGGATGAAGCAGAGAAAACCATATTTTTATATTTGATACTTAACTGTCTGAAGATTGCAGATCACCATTGACAACAATGAACTGCATTGTGGAAAGATCTGTACAGTACAAACGGTGGCACCAGAAGCATATCGACACTTGCAGCCGATGTGACATTTCACAGTATATTTCAATGCACATGTGGCAAATAAAGCTCATCTTCAGGTTGACGATGGAGCAGTAGCTGGGTTTACTCAATATTAGATGCATGGTGGATAGTGCCACAATGCAGTACAAAATCTTCAATAGAGACTGTGAACAGCCTCATTTAAAAAAAAATCACTGACATCACTCCAGAGGGTTTCATGTCTGAAAAGGAATGCAAGTAATTTTCTAGGTCCATTTAGACAGGAGAGTTAGCACACATTCTGGAGAAATGCAAAATTAGTTAACTTTGGCTTTGGAAGAAAACTATGGATAGTATGTACTTAATGGGAAGATGGAGTATAATCTAATGGACGCAATTGTGTTT